>NW_026779926.1:0-63258 GCF_030144855.1 Hypanus sabinus
TCTCCATCGACCCCCCCTCTCCTGTGTACATCTCCATCGACCCCCCCCTCTCCTGTGTACATCTCCACCGATCCCCTCTCCTGTGTACATCTCCATCGACCCCCTCACCTGTGTACATCAACCCCCACTCCTATGTACATCTCCATCGACCCCCGATCTCCTGTGTACATCTCTATCGACCCCCCTCTCCTGTGTACATCTCCATCGACCCCCTCTCCTGTGTACATCTCCATCGACCCCCCCTCTCCTGTGTACATCTCCATCGGCCCCCCTCTCCTGTGTAAATCTCCATCGACCACCCTCTCCTGTGTACATCTCCATCGACCCCCCTCTCCTGTGTACATCCCCATCGACCCCCCTCTCCTGTGTACATCTCCATCGACCCCCCTCTCCTGTGTACATCTCCATTGACCCCCCCTCTCCTCTGTACATCTCCACCAGTTTCCCCTCTCCTGTGTACATCTCCATCAACCCCCTCACCTGTGTACATCAACCCCCTCTCCTGTGTACATCTCCATCGACCCCCCTCTCCTGTGTACATCCCCATCGACCCCCCCCCCTCCAGTGTACATCTCCATCGACCCCCTCTCCTGTGTACATCTCCATCGACCCCCTCTCCTGTGTACATCTCCATCGACCCCCCCTCTCCTGTGTACATCAACCCCCCCTCTCATGTGTACATCTCCATCGACCCCCTGCTCTCCTGTGTACCTCCATCGACCCCCTCCTGTGTACATCTCGATCCATCCCCCTCTCCTGTGTACATCTCCATCGATCCCCTCTCCTGTACATCTCCATCACCCTCCCTCTCCTGTGTACATCTCCATTGACCCCCCTCTCCTGTGTACATCTCCATCAACCCCCCTCTCCTGTGTACATCTCCACTCGTTTCCCCTCTCCCGTGTACATCTCCATCGACCCCCCCTCTCCTGTGTACATCAACCCCCCCTCTCATGTGTACATCTCCATCGACCCCCTGCTCTCCTGTGTACCTCCATCGACCCCCTCCTGTGTACATCTCGATCCATCCCCCTCTCCTGTGTACATCTCCATCGACCCCCCCCTCTCCGGTGTACATCTCCATCGACCCCCCCTCTCCTGTGTACATCTCCATCGACCCCCCCTCTCCTGTGTACATCTCCATCCACCCCCTCTCCTGTGTACATCTCCATCCACCCCCCCTCCTGTGTACATCTCCATCAACCCCCCCTCTCCTGTGAACATCTCCATCGACCCCCCCACTCCTGTGTACATCTCCATCCACCCCCGCTCTCCTGTGTACATCTCCATCGACCCCCCCCCTCTCCGGTGTACATCTCCATCGACCCCCCCTCTCCTGTGTACATCTCCATCCACCCCCGCTCTCCTGTGTACATCTCCATCGACCCCCCCCTCTCCGGTGTACATCCCCATCGACCCCCCCCCCTCCAGTGTACATCTCCATCGACCCCCTCTCCTGTGTACATCTCCATCGACCCCCTCTCCTGTGTACATCTCCATCGACCCCCCCTCTCCTGTGTACATCAACCCCCCCTCTCATGTGTACATCTCCATCGACCCCCTGCTCTCCTGTGTACCTCCATCGACCCCCTCCTGTGTACATCTCGATCCATCCCCCTCTCCTGTGTACATCTCCATCGACCCCCCCCTCTCCGGTGTACATCTCCATCGACCCCCCCTCTCCTGTGTACATCTCCATCGACCCCCCCTCTCCTGTGTACATCTCCATCCACCCCCTCTCCTGTGTACATCTCCATCCACCCCCCCTCCTGTGTACATCTCCATCAACCCCCCCTCTCCTGTGTACATCTCCATCGACCCCCCCACTCCTGTGTACATCTCCATCCACCCCCGCTCTCCTGTGTACATCTCCATCAACCCCCCTCTCCTGTGTACATCTCCATCGACCCCCCCTCTCCTGTGTACATCTCCATCCACCCCCTCTCCTGTGTACATCTCCATCCACCCCCCCTCCTGTGTACATCTCCATCAACCCCCCTCTCCTGTGTACATCTCCATCAACCCCCACTCCTGTGTACATCTCCATCAACCCCCCCACTCCTGTGTACATCTCCATCGCCCCCCTCTCCTGTGTACATCTCCATCGACCCCCTCTCCTGTGTACATCTCCATCAACCCCCCCTCTCCTGTGTACATCTCCATCAACCCCCCTCCTGTGTACATCTCCATCAACCCCCCTCCTGTGTACATCTCCTTCGACCCCCTCTCCTGTGTACATCTCCATCGACCCCCTCTCCTGTGTACCTCTCCATCGACCCCCTCACCTGTGTACATCAACCCCCTCTCCTGTGTACATCTCCATCAACCCCCTCTCCTGTGTACATCTCCTTCGACCCCCTCTCCTTACATCTCCATCGACCCCCTCTCCTATGTACATCTCCATCGACCCCCTCACCTGTGTACATCAACCCCCTCTCCTGTGTACATCTCCATCAACCCCCTCTCCTGTGTACCTCTCCATCGACCCCCTCACCTGTGTACATCAACCCCTCTCCTGTGTACATCTCCATCGACCCCCCTCTCCTGTGTACATCTCCATCGATCCCCCCCTCTCCTGTGTACATCTCCATCGACCCCCCTCTCCTGTGTACATCTCCATCGAACCCCCTCTCCTGTGTACATCTCCATCGACCCCCCTCTCCTGTGTACATCTCCATCGACCCCCCTCTCCTGTGTACATCTCCATCGACCCCCCTCTCCTGTGTACATCTCCATTGACCCCCCCTCTCCTCTGTACATCTCCACCAGTTTCCCCTCTCCTGTGTACATCTCCATCAACCCCCTCACCTGTGTACATCAACCCCCTCACCTGTGTACATCAACCCCCTCTCCTATGTACATCTCCATCAACCCCCCCTCTCCTGTATACATCTCCATCGACGCCCCTCTCCTGTGTACATCTCCATCAACCCCCCTTCTCATGTGTACATCTCCACCAGTCTCCCCTCTCCTGTGTACATCTCCACCAGTTTCCCCTCTCCAGTGTACATCAACATCAAATCCCCCCACTCCTGTGTACATCTCCATCGACCCCCCTCTCCTGTACATCTCCATCACCCCCCTCTCCTGTGTACATCTCCATCGACCCCCTCACCTGTGTACATCTCCATTGACCCCCCTCTCCTGTGTACATCTCCATTGACCCCCCCCCTCTCCTGTGTACATCTCCATTGACCCCCCTCTCCTGTGTACATCTCCATTGACCCCCCCTCTCCTGTGTACATCTCCATCAATCCCACTCTCCTGTGTACATCTCCATCGACCCCCCCTCTCCTGTGTACATATCCATCGACCCCCCCTCTCCTGTGTACATATCCATCGACCCCCCCCTCTCCTGTGTACATCTCCACCGATCCCCTCTCCTGTGTACATCTCCATCGACCCCCTCACCTGTGTACATCAACCCCCACTCCTATGTACATCTCCATCGACCCCCGATCTCCTGTGTACATCTCTATCGACCCCCTCTCCTGTGTACATCTCCATCGACCCCCCTCTCCTGTGTACATCTCCATCGACCCCCCTCTCCTGTGTACATCTCCATCGGCCCCCCTCTCCTGTGTAAATCTCCATCGACCACCCTCTCCTGTGTACATCTCCATCGACCCCCCTCTCCTGTGTACATCCCCATCGACCCCCCTCTCCTGTGTACATCTCCATCGACCCCCCTCTCCTGTGTACATCTCCATTGACCCCCCCTCTCCTCTGTACATCTCCACCAGTTTCCCCTCTCCTGTGTACATCTCCATCAACCCCCTCACCTGTGTACATCAACCCCCTCTCCTGTGTACATCTCCATCGACCCCCCTCTCCTGTGTACATCCCCATCGACCCCCCCCCTCCAGTGTACATCTCCATCGACCCCCTCTCCTGTGTACATCTCCATCGACCCCCCCTCTCCTGTGTACATCAACCCCCCCTCTCATGTGTACATCTCCATCGACCCCCTGCTCTCCTGTGTACCTCCATCGACCCCCTCCTGTGTACATCTCGATCCATCCCCCTCTCCTGTGTACATCTCCATCGATCCCCTCTCATGTACAACTCCATCACCCTCCCTCTCCTGTGTACATCTCCATCGACCCCCCTCTCCTGTGTACATCTCCATCAACCCCCCTCTCCTGTGTACATCTCCACTCGTTTCCCCTCTCCTGTGTACATCTCCATCGACCCCCTCCTGTGCACATCTCGATCCATCCCCCTCTCCTGTGTACATCTCCATCGACCCCCTCCCCTGTGTACATCTCCATCGACCCCCCCTCTCCTGTGTACATCCCCATCGACCCCCCCCCTCCAGTGTACATCTCCATCGACCCCCCTCTCCTGTGTACATCTCCATCGACACCCCCTCTCCTGTGTACATCAACCCCCCCTCTCATGTGTACATCTCCATCGACCCCCTGCTCTCCTGTGTACATCTCCATCGACCCCCTCTCCTGTGTACATCTCCATCGACCCCCTCTCCTGTATACATCTCCATCGACCCCCCCCCTCCTGTGTACATCTCCATTAACCCCCCCCTGTGTACATCTCCATCGACCCCCCCCCTCCTGTGTACATCTCCATCGACCCCCCCTCCTGTGTATATCTCCATTGACCCCCCCTCTCCTGTGTACATCTCCATCACCCCCCCTCTCCTGTGTACATCTCCATCGATCCCCCCTCTCCTGTGTACATCTCCATCGACCCCCCCTCCTGTTTACATCTCCATTGACCCCCCTCTCCTGTGTACATCTCCATCGACCCCCCCTCCTGTTTACATCTCCATTGACCCCCCCTCTCCTGTGTACATCACCATCAATCCCACTCTCCTGTGTACATCTCCATCGACCCCCCCTCTCCTGTGTACATCTCCATCGACCCCCCCTCTCCTGTGTACATCTCCACCGATCCCCTCTCCTGTGTACATCTCCATCGACCCCCTCACCTGTGTACATCAACCCCCTCTCCTATGTACATCTCCATCGACCCCCGATCTCCTGTGTACATCTCTATCGACCCCCTCTCCTGTGTACATCTCCATCGACCCCCTCTCCTGTGTACATCTCCATGGACCCCCCCTCTCCTGTGTACATCTCCATCGGCCCCCCTCTCCTGTGTAAATCTCCATCGACCACCCTCTCCTGTGTACATCTCCATCGACTCCCCTCTCCTGTGTACATCTCCATCGACCCCCCCTCTCCTGTGTACATCTCCATCGACCCCCCTCTCCTGTGTACATCTCCATCGACCCCCCTCTCCTGTGTACATCTCCATCGACCCCCCTCTCCTGTGTACATCTCCATTGACCCCCCCCTCTCCTCTGTACATCTCCACCAGTTTCCCCTCTCCTGTGTACATCTCCATCAACCCCCTCACCTGTGTACATCAACCCCCTCTCCTGTGTACATCTCCATCGACCCCCCTCTCCTGTGTACATCCCCATCGACCCCCCCCCTCCAGTGTACATCTCCATCGACCCCCTCTCCTGTGTACATCTCCATCGACGCCCTCTCCTGCGTACATCTCCATCGACCCCCCCTCTCCTGTGTACATCAACCCCCCCTCTCATGTGTACATCTCCCATCGACCCCCTGCTCTCCTGTGTACCTCCATCGACCCCCTCCTGTGTACATCTCGATCCATCCCCATTTCCTGTGTACATCTCCATCGATCCCCTCTAATGTGTACATCTCCATCGACCCCCCCCTCTCCGGTGTACATCTCCATCGACCCCCCCTCTCCGGTGTACATCTCCATCGACCCCCCCTCTCCTGTGTACATCTCCATCGACCCCCCCTCTCCTGTGTACATCTCCATCCACCCCCTCTCCTGTGTACATCTCCATCCACCCCCCCTCCTGTGTACATCTCCATCAACCCCCCCTCTCCTGTGTACATCTCCATCGACCCCCCCACTCCTGTGTACATCTCCATCCACCCCCGCTCTCCTGTGTACATCTCCATCGACCCCCCCTCTCCTGTGTACATCTCCATCGACCCCCCCTCTCCTGTGTACATCTCCATCCAACCCCTCTCCTGTGTACATCTCCATCCACCCCCCCTCCTGTGTACATCTCCATCAACCCCCCTTCTCCTGTGTACATCTCCATCAACCCCCACTCCTGTGTACATCTCCATCAACCCCCCACTCCTGTGTACATCTCCATCGACCCCCTCTCCTGTGTACATCTCCATCGACCCCCTCTCCTGTGTACATCTCCATCAACCCCCCCTCTCCTGTGTACATCTCCATCAACCCCCCTCCTGTGTACATCTCCATCAACCCCCCTCCTGTGTACATCTCCATCAAACCCCTCCTGTGTACATCTCCTTCGACCCCCTCTCCTGTGTACATCTCCATCGACCCCCTCTCCTGTGTACCTCTCCATCGACCCCCTCACCTGTGTACATCAACCCCCTCTCCTGTGTACATCTCCATCAACCCCCTCTCCTGTGTACATCTCCTTCGACCCCCTCTCTTGTGTACATCTCCATCAACCCCCTCACCTGTGTACATCTCCATCGACCCCCCGTCCTGTGTCCATCTCCATCGACCCCCTCTCCTGTGTACATCTCCATCGATCCCCTCTCCTGTGTACATCTCCATCGATCCCCTCTCCTGTGTACATCTCCATCGACCCACCCTCCTGTGTACATCTCCATCGACCCCCCCTCCTGTGTACATCTCCATCGACCCCCCTCTCCTGTGTACATCTCCATCGACCCCCCTCTCCTGTGTACATCTCCATCAACCCCCCCTCTCCTGTGTACATCTCCATCGACCCCCCCTCTCCTGTGTACATCTCCATCGACCCCCCCTCTCCTGTGTACATCTCCATCGACCCCCCTCTCCTGTGTACATCTCCATCAACCCCCCCTCTCCTGTGTACATCTCCATCGACCCCCCCTCTCCTGTGTACATCTCCATCAACCCCCCCTCTCCTGTGTACATCTCCATCGACCCCCCCTCTCCTGTGTACATCTCCATCGACCCCCCCTCCTGTTTACATCTCCATCGACCCACCCTCCTGTGTACATCTCCATCGACCCCCTCTCCTATGTACATCTCCATCGACCCCCTCTGCTGTGTACATCTCCATCGACCCCCCTCTCCTGTGTACATCTCCATCGACCCCCCCTCTCCAGTGTACATCTCCATCGACCCCCCCTCTCCTGTGTACATCTCCATCGACCACCTCTCCTGTGTACATCTCCATCGACCACCTCTCCTGTGTACATCTCCATCGACCCCCCTCTCCTGTGTAAATCTCCATCGACCCCCCTCTCCTGTGTACATCTCCATCGATCCCCTCTCCTGTGTAGATCTCCATCACCCCTCCTCTCCTGTGTACATCTCCATCGACCCCCTCTCCTGTGTAAATCTCCCTTGACGCCCACCCGTGTACATCTCCATCTACCCCCCCTCCTGTGTACATCTCCATCGACCCCCTCTCCTGTGTACATCTCCAGCGAACCCCCCCTCTCCTGTGTACATCTCCACCGATCCCCTCTCCTGTGTACATCTCCATCGACCCCCTCACCTGTGTACATCAACCCCCTCTCCTATGTACATCTCCATCGACCCCCGATCTCCTGTGTACATCTCTATCGACCCCCTCTCCTGTGTACATCTCCATCGACCCCCTCTCCTGTGTACATCTCCATCGACCCCCCTCTCCTGTGTACATCTCCATCGGCCCCCCTCTCCTGTGTAAATCTCCATCGACCACCCTCTCCTGTGTACATCTCCATCGACCCCCCTCTCCTGTGTACATCTCCATCGATCCCCTCTCCTGTACATCTCCATCACCCTCCCTCTCCTGTGTACATCTCCATCGACCCCCCTCTCCTGTGTACATCTCCATCAACCCCCCTCTCCTGTGTACATCTCCACTCGTTTCCCCTCTCCTGTGTACATCTCCATCGACCCCCTCCTGTGCACATCTCGATCCATCCCCCTCTCCTGTGTACATCTCCATCGACCCCCTCCCCTGTGTACATCTCCATCGACCCCCCCTCTCCTGTGTACATCCCCATCGACCCCCCCCCTCCAGTGTACATCTCCATCGACCCCCTCTCCTGTGTACATCAACCCCCCCTCTCATGTGTACATCTCCATCGACCCCCTGCTCTCCTGTGTACTTCCATCGACCCCCTCCTGTGTACATCTCGATCCATCCCCCTCTCCTGTGTACATCTCCATCGATCCCCTCTACTGTGTACATCTCCATCGACCCCCCCCCTCCTGTTTACATCTCCATTGACCCCCCCTCTCCTGTGTACATCTCCATCGACCCCCCCTCCTGTTTACATCTCCATTGACCCCCCCTCTCCTGTGTACATCTCCATCCATCCCACTCTCCTGTGTACATCTCCATCGACCCCCCCTCTCCTGTGTACATCTCCATCGACCCCCCCTCTCCTGTGTACATCTCCACCGATCCCCTCTCCTGTGTACATCTCCATCGACCCCCTCACCTGTGTACATCAACCCCCACTCCTATGTACATCTCCATCGACCCCCGATCTCCTGTGTACATCTCTATCGACCCCCTCTCCTGTGTACATCTCCATCGACCCCCTCTCCTGTGTACATCTCCATCGACCCCCCTCTCCTGTGTACATCTCCATCGGCCCCCCTCTCCTGTGTAAATCTCCATCGACCACCCTCTCCTGTGTACATCTCCATCGACCCCCCTCTCCTGTGTACATCCCCATCGACCCCCCTCTCCTGTGTACATCTCCATCGACCCCCCTCTCCTGTGTACATCTCCATTGACCCCCCCTCTCCTCTGTACATCTCCACCAGTTTCCCCTCTCCTGTGTACATCTCCATCAACCCCCTCACCTGTGTACATCAACCCCCTCTCCTGTGTACATCTCCATCGACCCCCCTCTCCTGTGTACATCCCCATCGACCCCCCCCCTCCAGTGTACATCTCCATCGACCCCCTCTCCTGTGTACATCTCCATCGACCCCCTCTCCTGTGTACATCTCCATCGACCCCCCCTCTCCTGTGTACATCAACCCCCCCTCTCATGTGTACATCTCCATCGACCCCCTGCTCTCCTGTGTACCTCCATCGACCCCCTCCTGTGTACATCTCGATCCATCCCCCTCTCCTGTGTACATCTCCATCGATCCCCTCTCCTGTACATCTCCATCACCCTCCCTCTCCTGTGTACATCTCCATCGACCCCCCTCTCCTGTGTACATCTCCATCAACCCCCCTCTCCTGTGTACATCTCCACTCGTTTCCCCTCTCCTGTGTACATCTCCATCGACCCCCCCTCTCCTGTGTACATCAACCCCCCCTCTCATGTGTACATCTCCATCGACCCCCTGCTCTCCTGTGTACCTCCATCGACCCCCTCCTGTGTACATCTCGATCCATCCCCCTCTCCTGTGTACATCTCCATCGACCCCCCCCTCTCCGGTGTACATCTCCATCGACCCCCCCTCTCCTGTGTACATCTCCATCGACCCCCCCTCTCCTGTGTACATCTCCATCCACCCCCTCTCCTGTGTACATCTCCATCCACCCCCCCTCCTGTGTACATCTCCATCAACCCCCCCTCTCCTGTGAACATCTCCATCGACCCCCCCACTCCTGTGTACATCTCCATCCACCCCCGCTCTCCTGTGTACATCTCCATCGACCCCCCCCTCTCCGGTGTACATCTCCATCGACCCCCCCTCTCCTGTGTACATCTCCATCCACCCCCGCTCTCCTGTGTACATCTCCATCGACCCCCCCCTCTCCGGTGTACATCCCCATCGACCCCCCCCCTCCAGTGTACATCTCCATCGACCCCCTCTCCTGTGTACATCTCCATCGACCCCCTCTCCTGTGTACATCTCCATCGACCCCCCCTCTCCTGTGTACATCAACCCCCCCTCTCATGTGTACATCTCCATCGACCCCCTGCTCTCCTGTGTACCTCCATCGACCCCCTCCTGTGTACATCTCGATCCATCCCCCTCTCCTGTGTACATCTCCATCGACCCCCCCCTCTCCGGTGTACATCTCCATCGACCCCCCCTCTCCTGTGTACATCTCCATC
Source organism: Hypanus sabinus (assembly GCF_030144855.1). Lineage (NCBI taxonomy): Eukaryota > Metazoa > Chordata > Chondrichthyes > Myliobatiformes > Dasyatidae > Hypanus > Hypanus sabinus. The sequence goes on from NW_026779926.1 coordinate 10,068, forward strand.
GACCCCCCCTCTCCTGTGTACATCTCCATCCACCCCCTCTCCTGTGTACATCTCCATCCACCCCCCCTCCTGTGTACATCTCCATCAACCCCCCCTCTCCTGTGTACATCTCCATCGACCCCCCCACTCCTGTGTACATCTCCATCCACCCCCGCTCTCCTGTGTACATCTCCATCGACCCCCCTCTCCTGTGTACATCTCCATCGACCCCCCCTCTCCTGTGTACATCTCCATCCACCCCCTCTCCTGTGTACATCTCCATCCACCCCCCCTCCTGTGTACATCTCCATCAACCCCCCTCTCCTGTGTACATCTCCATCAACCCCCCTCACCTGTGTACATCTCCATCAACCCCCCACTCCTGTGTACATCTCCATCAACCCCCCTCTCCTGTGTACATCTCCATCAACCCCCCACTCCTGTGTACATCTCCATCGCCCCCCTCTCCTGTGTACATCTCCATCGACCCCCTCTCCTGTGTACATCTCCATCAACCCCCCCCTCCTGTGTACATCTCCATCGACCCCCCTCTCCTGTGTACATCTCCATCAACCCCCCACTCCTGTGTACATCTCCATCGCCCCCCTCTCCTGTGTACATCTCCATCGACCCCCTCTCCTGTGTACATCTCCATCAACCCCCCCTCTCCTGTGTACATCTCCATCAACCCCCCTCCTGTGTACATCTCCATCGCCCCCCTCTCCTGTGTACATCTCCATCGACCCCCTCTCCTGTGTACATCTCCATCAACCCCCCTCTCCTGTGTACATCTCCATCGACCCCCCTCTCCTGTGTACATCTCCATCAACCCCCCACTCCTGTGTACATCTCCATCGCCCCCCTCTCCTGTGTACATCTCCATCGACCCCCTCTCCTGTGTACATCTCCATCAACCCCCCCTCTCCTGTGTACATCTCCATCAACCCCCCTCCTGTGTACATCTCCATCAACCCCCCTCCTGTGTACATCTCCTTCGACCCCCTCTCCTGTGTACATCTCCATCGACCCCCTCTCCTGTGTACCTCTCCATCGACCCCCTCACCTGTGTACATCAACCCCCTCTCCTGTGTACATCTCCATCAACCCCCTCTCCTGTGTACATCTCCTTCGACCCCCTCTCCTTACATCTCCATCGACCCCCTCTCCTATGTACATCTCCATCGACCCCCTCACCTGTGTACATCAACCCCCTCTCCTGTGTACATCTCCATCAACCCCCTCTCCTGTGTACCTCTCCATCGACCCCCTCACCTGTGTACATCAACCCCTCTCCTGTGTACATCTCCATCGACCCCCCTCTCCTGTGTACATCTCCATCGATCCCCCCTCTCCTGTGTACATCTCCATCGACCCCCCTCTCCTGTGTACATCTCCATCGAACCCCCTCTCCTGTGTACATCTCCATCGACCCCCCTCTCCTGTGTACATCTCCATCGACCCCCCTCTCCTGTGTACATCTCCATCGACCCCCCTCTCCTGTGTACATCTCCATTGACCCCCCCTCTCCTCTGTACATCTCCACCAGTTTCCCCTCTCCTGTGTACATCTCCATCAACCCCCTCACCTGTGTACATCAACCCCCTCACCTGTGTACATCAACCCCCTCTCCTATGTACATCTCCATCAACCCCCCCTCTCCTGTATACATCTCCATCGACGCCCCTCTCCTGTGTACATCTCCATCAACCCCCCTTCTCATGTGTACATCTCCACCAGTCTCCCCTCTCCTGTGTACATCTCCACCAGTTTCCCCTCTCCAGTGTACATCAACATCAAATCCCCCCACTCCTGTGTACATCTCCATCGACCCCCCTCTCCTGTACATCTCCATCACCCCCCTCTCCTGTGTACATCTCCATCGACCCCCTCACCTGTGTACATCTCCATTGACCCCCCTCTCCTGTGTACATCTCCATTGACCCCCCCCTCTCCTGTGTACATCTCCATTGACCCCCCTCTCCTGTGTACATCTCCATTGACCCCCCCTCTCCTGTGTACATCTCCATCAATCCCACTCTCCTGTGTACATCTCCATCGACCCCCCCTCTCCTGTGTACATATCCATCGACCCCCCCTCTCCTGTGTACATATCCATCGACCCCCCCCTCTCCTGTGTACATCTCCACCGATCCCCTCTCCTGTGTACATCTCCATCGACCCCCTCACCTGTGTAGATCAACCCCCACTCCTATGTACATCTCCATCGACCCCCGATCTCCTGTGTACATCTCTATCGACCCCCTCTCCTGTGTACATCTCCATCGACCCCCTCTCCTGTGTACATCTCCATCGACCCCCCTCTCCTGTGTACATCTCCATCGGCCCCCCTCTCCTGTGTAAATCTCCATCGACCACCCTCTCCTGTGTACATCTCCATCGACCCCCCTCTCCTGTGTACATCCCCATCGACCCCCCTCTCCTGTGTACATCTCCATCGACCCCCCTCTCCTGTGTACATCTCCATTGACCCCCCCTCTCCTCTGTACATCTCCACCAGTTTCCCCTCTCCTGTGTACATCTCCATCAACCCCCTCACCTGTGTACATCAACCCCCTCTCCTGTGTACATCTCCATCGACCCCCCTCTCCTGTGTACATCCCCATCGACCCCCCCCCTCCAGTGTACATCTCCATCGACCCCCTCTCCTGTGTACATCTCCATCGACCCCCCCTCTCCTGTGTACATCAACCCCCCCTCTCATGTGTACATCTCCATCGACCCCCTGCTCTCCTGTGTACCTCCATCGACCCCCTCCTGTGTACATCTCGATCCATCCCCCTCTCCTGTGTACATCTCCATCGATCCCCTCTCATGTACAACTCCATCACCCTCCCTCTCCTGTGTACATCTCCATCGACCCCCCTCTACTGTGTACATCTCCATCAACCCCCCTCTCCTGTGTACATCTCCACTCGTTTCCCCTCTCCTGTGTACATCTCCATCGACCCCCTCCTGTGCACATCTCGATCCATCCCCCTCTCCTGTGTACATCTCCATCGACCCCCTCCCCTGTGTACATCTCCATCGACCCCCCCTCTCCTGTGTACATCCCCATCGACCCCCCCCCTCCAGTGTACATCTCCATCGACCCCCCTCTCCTGTGTACATCTCCATCGACACCCCCTCTCCTGTGTACATCAACCCCCCCTCTCATGTGTACATCTCCATCGACCCCCTGCTCTCCTGTGTACATCTCCATCGACCCCCTCTCCTGTGTACATCTCCATCGACCCCCTCTCCTGTATACATCTCCATCGACCCCCCCCTCCTGTGTACATCTCCATTGACCCCCCCCTGTGTACATCTCCATCGACCCCCCCCTCCTGTGTACATCTCCATCGACCCCCCCTCCTGTGTATATCTCCATTGACCCCCCCTCTCCTGTGTACATCTCCATCACCCCCCCTCTCCTGTGTACATCTCCATCGATCCCCCCTCTCCTGTGTACATCTCCATCGACCCCCCCTCCTGTTTACATCTCCATTGACCCCCCTCTCCTGTGTACATCTCCATCGACCCCCCCTCCTGTTTACATCTCCATTGACCCCCCCTCTCCTGTGTACATCACCATCAATCCCACTCTCCTGTGTACATCTCCATCGACCCCCCCTCTCCTGTGTACATCTCCATCGACCCCCCCTCTCCTGTGTACATCTCCACCGATCCCCTCTCCTGTGTACATCTCCATCGACCCCCTCACCTGTGTACATCAACCCCCTCTCCTATGTACATCTCCATCGACCCCCGATCTCCTGTGTACATCTCTATCGACCCCCTCTCCTGTGTACATCTCCATCGACCCCCTCTCCTGTGTACATCTCCATGGACCCCCCTCTCCTGTGTACATCTCCATCGGCCCCCCTCTCCTGTGTAAATCTCCATCGACCACCCTCTCCTGTGTACATCTCCATCGACCCCCCTCTCCTGTGTACATCTCCATCGACCCCCCTCTCCTGTGTACATCTCCATCGACCCCCCTCTCCTGTGTACATCTCCATCGACCCCCCTCTCCTGTGTACATCTCCATCGACCCCCCTCTCCTGTGTACATCTCCATTGACCCCCCCTCTCCTCTGTACATCTCCACCAGTTTCCCCTCTCCTGTGTACATCTCCATCAACCCCCTCACCTGTGTACATCAACCCCCTCTCCTGTGTACATCTCCATCGACCCCCCTCTCCTGTGTACATCCCCATCGACCCCCCCCCTCCAGTGTACATCTCCATCGACCCCCTCTCCTGTGTACATCTCCATCGACGCCCTCTCCTGCGTACATCTCCATCGACCCCCCCTCTCCTGTGTACATCAACCCCCCCTCTCATGTGTACATCTCCATCGACCCCCTGCTCTCCTGTGTACCTCCATCGACCCCCTCCTGTGTACATCTCGATCCATCCCCATTTCCTGTGTACATCTCCATCGATCCCCTCTAATGTGTACATCTCCATCGACCCCCCCCTCTCCGGTGTACATCTCCATCGACCCCCCCCTCTCCGGTGTACATCTCCATCGACCCCCCCTCTCCTGTGTACATCTCCATCGACCCCCCCTCTCCTGTGTACATCTCCATCCACCCCCTCTCCTGTGTACATCTCCATCCACCCCCCCTCCTGTGTACATCTCCATCAACCCCCCCTCTCCTGTGTACATCTCCATCGACCCCCCCACTCCTGTGTACATCTCCATCCACCCCCGCTCTCCTGTGTACATCTCCATCGACCCCCCCTCTCCTGTGTACATCTCCATCGACCCCCCCTCTCCTGTGTACATCTCCATCCAACCCCTCTCCTGTGTACATCTCCATCCACCCCCCCTCCTGTGTACATCTCCATCAACCCCCCTTCTCCTGTGTACATCTCCATCAACCCCCACTCCTGTGTACATCTCCATCAACCCCCCACTCCTGTGTACATCTCCATCGACCCCCTCTCCTGTGTACATCTCCATCGACCCCCTCTCCTGTGTACATCTCCATCAACCCCCCCTCTCCTGTGTACATCTCCATCAACCCCCCTCCTGTGTACATCTCCATCAACCCCCCTCCTGTGTACATCTCCATCAAACCCCTCCTGTGTACATCTCCTTCGACCCCCTCTCCTGTGTACATCTCCATCGACCCCCTCTCCTGTGTACCTCTCCATCGACCCCCTCACCTGTGTACATCAACCCCCTCTCCTGTGTACATCTCCATCAACCCCCTCTCCTGTGTACATCTCCTTCGACCCCCTCTCTTGTGTACATCTCCATCAACCCCCTCACCTGTGTACATCTCCATCGACCCCCCGTCCTGTGTCCATCTCCATCGACCCCCTCTCCTGTGTACATCTCCATCGATCCCCTCTCCTGTGTACATCTCCATCGATCCCCTCTCCTGTGTACATCTCCATCGACCCACCCTCCTGTGTACATCTCCATCGACCCCCCCTCCTGTGTACATCTCCATCGACCCCCCTCTCCTGTGTACATCTCCATCGACCCCCCTCTCCTGTGTACATCTCCATCAACCCCCCCTCTCCTGTGTACATCTCCATCGACCCCCCCTCTCCTGTGTACATCTCCATCGACCCCCCCTCTCCTGTGTACATCTCCATCGACCCCCCTCTCCTGTGTACATCTCCATCAACCCCCCCTCTCCTGTGTACATCTCCATCGACCCCCCCTCTCCTGTGTACATCTCCATCAACCCCCCCTCTCCTGTGTACATCTCCATCGACCCCCCCTCTCCTGTGTACATCTCCATCGACCCCCCCTCCTGTTTACATCTCCATCGACCCACCCTCCTGTGTACATCTCCATCGACCCCCTCTCCTATGTACATCTCCATCGACCCCCTCTGCTGTGTACATCTCCATCGACCCCCCTCTCCTGTGTACATCTCCATCGACCCCCCCTCTCCAGTGTACATCTCCATCGACCCCCCCTCTCCTGTGTACATCTCCATCGACCACCTCTCCTGTGTACATCTCCATCGACCACCTCTCCTGTGTACATCTCCATCGACCCCCCTCTCCTGTGTACATCTCCATCGACCCCCCTCTCCTGTGTAAATCTCCATCGACCCCCCTCTCCTGTGTACATCTCCATCGATCCCCTCTCCTGTGTAGATCTCCATCACCCCTCCTCTCCTGTGTACATCTCCATCGACCCCCTCTCCTGTGTAAATCTCCCTTGACGCCCACCCGTGTACATCTCCATCTACCCCCCCTCCTGTGTACATCTCCATCGACCCCCTCTCCTGTGTACATCTCCAGCGAACCCCCCCTCTCCTGTGTACATCTCCATCGACCCCCGCCTCTCCTGTGTACATCTCCATCGATCCCCTCTCCTGTGTACATCTCCATCGATCCCCTCTCCTGTGTAAATCTCCATCGATTCCCTCTCCTGTGTACATCTCCATCGACCCCCGCCTCTCCTGTGTACATCTCCATCGATCCCCTCTCCTGTGTACATCTCCATCGATCCCCTCTCCTGTGTACATCTCCATCGACCCCCTCTCCTGTATACATCTCCATCGATCCCCTCTCCTGTATACATCTCCATCGATCCCCTCTCCTGTGTACATCTCCATCGATCCCCTCTCCTGTGTAAATCTCCATCGATCCCCTCTCCTGTGTACATCTCCATCGACCCCCGCCTCTCCTGTGTACATCTCCATCGATCCCCTCTCCTGTGTACATCTCCATCGACCCCCCTCTCCTGTGTACATCTCCATCGATCCCCTCTCCTGTGTCCATCTCCATCGACCCCCTCTCCTGTGTACATCTCCATCGACCCCCTCTCCTGTGTACATCTCCATCGACCCCCTCTCCTGTGTACATCTCCAGCGAACCCCCCCTCTCCTGTGTACATTTCCATCGACCCCCGCCTCTCCTGTGTACATCTCCATCGATCCCCTCTCCTGTGTACATCTCCATCGACCCCCTCTCCTGTGTACATCTCCATCGACCCCCTCTTCTGTGTACATCTCCATCGATCCCCTCTCCTGTGTACATCTCCATCGACCCCCGCCTCTCCTGTGTACATCTCCATCGATCCCCTCTCCTGTGTGCATCTCCGACCCCCCTCTCCTGTGTACATCTCCATCGATCCCCTCTCCTGTGTACATCTCCATCGATCCCCTCTCCTGTGTACATCTCCATCGATCCCCTCCCCTGTGTACATCTCCATCGATCCCCTCTCCTGTGTACATCTCCATCGATCCCCTCTCCTGTGTACATCTCCATCGACCCCCCTCTCCTGTGTACATCTCCATCGACCCCCCCTCTCCTTTGTCCATCTCTCATCGATCCCCTCTCCTGTGTCCATCTCCATGGACCCCGCCTCTCCTGTGTACATCTCTCATCGATGCCCTCTCCGGTGTACATCTCCATCGACCCCCTCTCCTGTGTACATCTCCATTGACCTTCCCTGTGTACATCTCCATCTACCCCCCCTCCTGTGTACATCTCCATCGACCCCTTCTCCTGTGTACATCTCCATCGACCCCCCTCTCCTGTGTACATCTCCATCGACCCCCTCTCCTGTGTACATCTCCATCAATCCCCTCTCCTGTGTACATCTCCATCGACCCCCCCTCCTGTGTACATCTCCAACGACCCCCTCTCCTGTGTACATCTCCATCGATCCCCTCTCCTGTGTACATCTCCATCGACCCCCCTCTCCTGTGTACATCTCCATCGACCCCCCCTCCTGTGTACATCTCCATCGACCCCCCTCTCCTGTGTACATCTCCAGCGAACCCCCCCTCTCCTGTGTACATCTCCATCGACCCCCCCTCCTGTTTACATCTCCATCGACCCCCCCTCCTGTTTACATCTCCATCGACCCCCTCTCCTGTGCACATCTCCATCGACCCCCCTCTCCTGTGTACATCTCCATCGACCCCCCCTCTCCTGTGTACATCTCCATCGACCCCCCCTCTCCTGTGTACATCTCCATCGACCACCTCTCCTGTGTACATCTCCATCGACCACCTCTCCTGTGTACATCTCCATCGACCCCCCTCTCCTGTGTACATCTCCATCGACCCCCCTCTCCTGTGTAAATCTCCATCGACCCCCCTCTCCTGTGTACATCTCCATCGATCCCCTCTCCTGTGTACATCTCCATCACCCCCCCTCTCCTGTGTACATCTCCATCGACCCCCTCTCCTGTGTAAATCTCCCTTGACGCCCCCCCGTGTACATCTCCATCTACCCCCCCTCCTGTGTACATCTCCATCGACCCCCTCTCCTGTGTACATCTCCAGCGAACCCCCCCTCTCCTGTGTACATCTCCATCGAACCCCCCCTCTCCTGTGTACATCTCCATCGACCCCCGCCTCTCCTGTGTACATCTCCATCGATCCCCTCTCCTGTGTACATCTCCATCGATCCCCTCTCCTGTGTAAATCTCCATCGATTCCCTCTCCTGTGTACATCTCCATCGACCCCCGCCTCTCCTGTGTACATCTCCATCGATCCCCTCTCCTGTGTACATCTCCATCGATCCCCTCTCCTGTGTACATCTCCATCGACCCCCTCTCCTGTATACATCTCCATCGATCCCCTCTCCTGTGTACATCTCCATCGATCCCCTCTCCTGTGTAAATCTCCATCGATCCCCTCTCCTGCGTACATCTCCATCGACCCCCGCCTCTCCTGTGTACATCTCCATCGATCCCCTCTCCTGTGTACATCTCCATCGACCCCCCTCTCCTGTGTACATCTCCATCGACCCCCTCTCCTGTGTCCATCTCCATCGACCCCCTCTCCTGTGTACATCTCCATCGACCCCCTCTACTGTGTACATCTCCATCGACCCCCTCTCCTGTGTACATCTCCAGCGAACCCCCCCTCTCCTGTGTACATTTCCATCTACCCCCGCCTCTCCTGTGTACATCTCCATCGATCCCCTCTCCTGTGTACATCTCCATCGACCCCCTCTTCTGTGTACATCTCCATCGATCCCCTCTCCTGTGTACATCTCCATCGACCCCCGCCTCTCCTGTGTACATCTCCATCGATCCCCTCTCCTGTGTACATCTCCGACCCCCCTCTCCTGTGTACATCTCCATCGATCCCCTCTCCTGTGTACATCTCCATCGATCCCCTCTCCTGTGTACGTCTGCATCGACCCCCCTCTCCTGTGTACATCTCCATCGACCCCCTCACCTGTGTACATCTCCATCGGCCCCCCCTCTCCTGTGTACATCTCCATCGACCCCCCCTCTCCTGTGTAAATCTCCATCGACCCCTCTCCTGTGTACATCTCCATCGACCCCCTCTCCTGTATACATCTCCATCGACCCCCCTCTCCTGTGTACATCTCCATCGACCCCCCCCTCCTGTGTACATCTCCATTGACCCCCCCTGTGTACATCTCCATCTACCCCCCGTCCTGTGTACATCTCCATCGACCCCCCCTCCTGTGTATATCTCCATCGACCCCCCCTCCTGTGTACATCTCCATCCACCCCCTCTCCTGTGTACATCTCCATCGACACTCTCTCCTGTGTACATCTCCATCGAACCCCCCTCCTGTGTATATCTCCATTGACCCCCCCCTCCTGTGTACATCTCCATTGACCCCCCCCTCCTGTGTACATCTCCATCGACCCCCCCTCCTGTGTATATCTCCATTGACCCCACCTCTCCTGTGTACATCTCCATCGACCCCGTCACCTGTGTACATCTCCATCGACCCCCTCTCCTGTGTACATCTCCACCGTCCCCCTCTCCTGTGTACATCTCCATCGACCCCATCACCTGTGTACATCAACCCCCTCTCCTACGTACATCTCCATCAACCCCCCCTCTCCTGTGTACATCTCCATCGACCCCCCGCTCTCCTGTGTACATCTCCATCGACCCTCTCTCCTGTGTACATCTCCATCGACCCCCCGCTCTCCTGTGTACATCTCCATCGACCCCCCCGCTCTCCTGTGTACATCTCCATGGACCCCCTCTCCTGTGTACATCTCCATCGACCCCCCTCTCCTGTGTACATCTCCATCGACCCCATCACCTGTGTACATCAACCCCCTCTCCTACGTACATCTCCATCAACCCCCCCTCTCCTGTGTACATCTCCATCGACCCCCCGCTCTCCTGTGTACATCTCCATCGACCCTCTCTCCTGTGTACATCTCCATCGACCCCCCGCTCTCCTGTGTGCATCTCCATCGACCCCCCCGCTCTCCTGTGTACATCTCCATCGACCCCCTCTCCTGTGTACATCTCCATCGACCCCCCTCTCCTGTGTACATCTCCGTCGACCCCCTCTGCTGTGTACATCTCCATTGACCCCCTCTCCTGTGTACATCTCCATCGACCCCCCTCTCCGGTGTACATCTCCATCGACCCCCCTCCTGTGTACATCTCCATCGACCCCCACTCCTGTGTACATCTCCATCGACCCCCCTCTCCTGTGTACATCTCCATCGACCCCCCCCCTCCTGTGTACATCTCCATCGACCCCCTCTCCTGTGTACATCTCCATCGACCCCCTCTCCTGTGTACATCTCCATCGACCCCCCTCTCGTGTACATCTCCATCGACCCCCCCTCTTGTTTACATCTCCATCGACACCCACTCTCCTGTGTACATCTCTGATTGATCCCCCCTCCTGTGTACATTTCCATCGACACCCTCTCCTGTGTACATCTCCATCGATCCCCTCTCCTGTGTACATCTCCATCGACCCCCTCTCCTGTGTACATCTCCACCGTCCCCCTCTCCTGTGTACATCTCCATCGACCCAGTCACCTGTGTACATCAACCCCCTCTCCTACGTACATCTCCATCAAACCCCCTCTCCTGTGTACATCTCCATCGACCCCCCGCTCTCCTGTGTACATCTCCTTCGACCCCCTCTCCTGTGTACATCTCCATCGACCCCCTCTCCTGTGTACATCTCCATCGATCCCCTCTCCTGTGTACATCTCCATCTATCCCCTCTCCTGTGTACATCTCCATCGACCCCCCCTCTCCTGTACATCTCCATCAAACCCCCTCTCCTGTGTACATCTCCATCGACCCCCTCTCCTGTGTACATCTGCATCGACCCCCTCTCCTGTGTACATCTCTCATCGATCCCCTCTCCTGTGTACATCTCCATCACCCTCCCTCTCCTGTGTACATCTGCATCGACCCCCTCTCCTGTGTACATCTGCATCGACCCCCTCTCCTGTGTACATCTGCATCGACCCCCTCTCCTGTGTACATCTCTCATCGATCCCCTCTCCTGTGTACATCTCTCATTGATCCCCTCTCCTGTGTCCATCTCCATGTACCCCCCCTCCAGTGTACATCTCCATCGACCCCCCCTCTCCTGTACATCTCCATCAAACCCCCTCTCCTGTGTACATCTCCATCGACCCCCCTCTCCTGTGTACATCTCCATCGACCCCCCTCTCCTGTACATGTCCATCAAACCCCCTCTCCTGTGTACATCTCCATCGACCCCCCTCTCCTGTGTACATCTCCATCGACCCCCCTCACCTGTGTACATCTCCATCGACCCCCACTCACCTGTGTACATCTCCATCGACCCCCACTCACCTGTGTACATCTCCATCGACCCCGTCTCCTGTGTAAATCTGCATCGACCACATCTCCTGTGTACATCTCTCATCGATCCCCTCTCCTGTGTACATCTCCATCGATCCCCTCTCCTGTGTACATCTCCATCGACCCCTCCTCTCCTTTGTACATCTCCATCGACCCCCCCTCTCCTGTGTACATCTCCCTCAACAACCCTCTGCTGTGTACATCTCCATCAACCCCCCTCTCCTGTGTACATCTCCATCAACCCCCTCTCCTGTGTACATCTCCATCAACCCCCCTCTCCTGTGTACATCTCCATCCACCACTCTCTCCTGTGTACATCTCCATCAACCCCCCTCTCCTGTGTACATCTCCATCAACCCCCCCTCTCCTGTGTACATCTCCATCAACCCCCCTCTCCTGTGTACCTCTGCATCAACCCCCCTCCTGTGTACATCTCCATCGATCCCCTCTCCTGTGTACATCTCCATCGAACCCCTCTCCTGTGTACATCTCCATCGACACCCTCTCCTGTGTACATCTCCATCGATCCCCTCCTGTGTACATTTCCATCGACACCCTCTCCTGTGTACATCTCCATTGACCCCCTCTCCTGTGTACATCTCCATCGACCCCCCTCTCCTGTGTACATCTCCATCGACCCCCCTCCTGTGTACATCTCCATCGACCCCCCCTCCTGTGTACATCTCTATCGACCCCCCTCTCCTGTGTACATCTCCATCGACCCCCCTCTCCTGTGTACATCTCTATCGACCCCCCTCTCCTGTGTACATCTCCATCGACCTCCCTCTCCAGTGAACCTCTCCATCGACCCCCCTCTCCTGTGTACATCTCCATCGATCCCCTCTCCTGTGTACATCTCCATCGACCCCCTCTCCTGTGTACATCTCCATCGACCGCCCGCTCTCCTGTGTATATCTCCATCGACCCCCCACTCTCCTGTGTACATCTCCATCGACCCCCTGCTCTCCTGTGTACATCTCCATCGACCCCCCTGCTCTCCTGTGTACATCTCCATCGACCCCCTCTCCTGTGTACATCTCCATCGACCCCCCTCTCCTGTGTACATCTCCATCGACCCCCTCTGCTGCGTACATCTCCATTGACCCCCTCTCCTGTGTACATCTCCATCGACCCCTCTCTCCTGTGTACATCTCCATCGACCCCCCTCCTGTGTACATCTCCATCGACCCCCCCTCCTGTGTACATCTCCATTGACCCCCTGTGCTGTGTACATCGCCATCGACCCCCCCTCTGCTGTGTACATCTCCATCGACCCCCTCTCCTGTGTACATCTCCATCGACCCCCCTCTCCTGTGTACATCTCCATCGACCCCCCTCTCCTGTGTACATCTCTATCGACCCCCCTCTCCTGTGTACATCTCCATCGACCCCCCTCTCCTGTGTACATCTCCATCGGCCCCCCTCTCCTGTGTAAATCTCCATCGACCCCCCTCTCCTGTGTAAATCTCCATCGACCCCCCTCTCCTGTGTAAATCTCCATCGACCTCCCTCTCCTGTGTACATCTCCATCGACCCCCTCTCCTCTGTAGATCTGCATCGACCCCCTCTCCTGTGTACATCTCTCATCGATCCCCTCTCCTGTGTACATCTCCATTGACCCCCTCTCCTGTGTACATCTCCATCGACCCCTCTCTCCTGTGTACATCTCCATCGACCCCCCTCCTGTGTACATCTCCATCGACCCCCCCTCCTGTGTACATCTCCATCGACCCCCTCTGCTGTGTACATCGCCATCGACCCCCCCTCTCCTGTGTACATCTCCATCGACCCCCTCTGCTGTGTACATCTCCATCGACCCCCCTCTCCTGTGTACATCTCCATCGACCTCCCTCTCCAGTGAACCTCTCCATCGACCCCCCTCTCCTGTGTAAATCTCCATCGACCCCCCTGTCCTGTGTACATCTCCATCGACCCCCTCTCCTGTGTACATCTGCATCGACCCCCTCTCCTGTGTACATCTCCATCTATCCCCTCTCCTGTCGACATTTCCATCGACCCCCTCTCCTGTGTACATCTCCATCGATCCCCTCCTGTGTACATCTCCATCGACCCCCTCTCCTGTGTAAATCTCCATCGATCCCCTCTCCTGTGTACATCTCCATCGATCCCCTCTCCTGTGTACATCGCCATCGACCCCCCTCTCCTGTGTACATCTCCATCGACCCCCCACTCTCCTGGGTACATCTCCAATGACCCCCTCACCTGTGTACATCTCCAACGACCCCCTCTCCTGTGTATATCTCCATCGATCCCCTCTCCTGTGTACATCTCCATCGACCCCCCCCTCTCCTGTGTACATCTCCATTGACCCTCCTCACCTGTGTACATCTCCAACGACCCCCTCTCCTGTGCACATCTCCATCGACCCCCCCTCCTGTGTACATCTCCATCGACCCCCCTCTCCAGTGTACATCTCCATCGACCCCCCTCTCCTGTGTACATCTCCATCGATCCCCTCTCCTGTGTACATCTCCATCGACCCCCCTCTCCTGTGTACATCTCCATCGATCCCCTCTCCTGTGTCCATCTCCATCGATCCCCTCTCCTGTGTCCATCTCCATGGACCCCCCGTCCAATGTACATCTCCATCGACCCCCCCCCTCCTATACATCTCCATCAAACCCCCTCTCCTGTGCACATCTCTATCGACCCCCCTCTCCTGTGTACATCTCCATCGACCCCCTCTCCTGTGTACATCTCCATCGACCCCCCTCTCCTGTGTACATCTCCATCGACCCCCTCTCCTGTGTACATCTCCATCGACCCCCCCTCCTGTGTACATCACCATCGACCCCCCCGTGTACATCTGCATCGACCCCCTCTCCTGTGTACATCTCTCATCGATCCCCTCTCCTGTGTACATCTCCATCGACCACCTCTCCTGTGTACATCTGCATCGACCCCCTCTCCTGTGTACATCTCTCATCGATCCCCTCTCCTGTGTACATCACTCATCGATCCCCCCCTCTCCTGTACATCTCCATCAAACCCCCTCTCCTGTGTCCATCTCCATCGACCCCTCCTCTCCTATGTACATCTCCATCGACCCCCCGCTCTCCTGTGTACATCTCCATCGACCCCCCCGCTCTCCTGTGTACATCTCCATCGACCCCCTCTCCTGTGTACATCTCCATCTACCCCCTCTGCTGTGTACATCTCCATTGACCCCCTCTCCTGTGTACATCTCCATCGACCCCCCTCTCCTGTGTACATCTCCATCGACCCCCCTCCTGTGTACATCTCCATCGACCCCCCCTCCTGTGTACATCTCTATCGACCCCCCTCTCCTGTGTACATCTCCATCGACCCCCCTCTCCTGTGTACATCTCCATCGGCCCCCCTCTCCTGTGTAAATCTCCATCGACCTCCCTCTCCTGTGTACATCTCCATCGACCCCCTCTCCTCTGTACATCTGCATCGACCCCCTCTCCTGTGTACATCTCTCATCGATCCCCTCTCCTGTGTACATCTCCATTGACCCCCTCTCCTGTGTACATCTCCATCGACCCCTCTCTCCTGTGTACATCTCCATCGACCCCCCTCCTGTGTACATCTCCATCGATCCCCCCTCCTGTGTACATCTCCATCGACCCCCTCTGCTGTGTACATCGCCATCGACCCCCCCTCTCCTGTGTACATCTCCATCGACCCCCTCTGCTGTGTACATCTCCATCGACCCCCCTCTCCTGTGTACATCTCCATCGACCTCCCTCTCCAGTGAACCTCTCCATCGACCCCCCTCTCCTGTGTACATCTCCATCGGCCCCCCTCTCCTGTGCAAATCTCCATCGACCCCCCTCTCCTGTGTACATCTCCATCGACCCCCTCTCCTGTGTACATCTGCATCGACCCCCTCTCCTGTGTACATCTCCATCTATCCCCTCTCCTGTCGACATTTCCATCGACCCCCTCTCCTGTGTACATCTCCATCGACCCCCCTCTCCTGTGTACATCTCCATTGACCCCCCTCCTGTGTACATCTCCATCGACCCCCCCTCCTGTGTACATCTCTATCGACCCCCCTCTCCTGTGTACATCTCCATCGACCCCCCTCTCCTGTGTACATCTCCATCGGCCCCCCTCTCCTGTGTAAATCTCCATCGACCTCCCTCTCCTGTGTACATCTCCATCGACCCCCCTCCTGTGTACATCTCCATCGACCCCCCCTCCTGTGTACATCTCTATCGACCCCCCTCTCCTGTGTACATCTCCATCGACCCCCCTCTCCTGTGTACATCTCCATCGGCCCCCCTCTCCTGTGTAAATCTCCATCGACCTCCCTCTCCTGTGTACATCTCCATCGACCCCCTCTCCTCTGTACATCTGCATCGACCCCCTCTCCTGTGTACATCTCTCATCGATCCCCTCTCCTGTGTACATCTCCATTGACCCCCTCTCCTGTGTACATCTCCATCGACCCCTCTCTCCTGTGTACATCTCCATCGACCCCCCTCCTGTGTACATCTCCATCGACCCCCCCTCCTGTGTACATCTCCATCGACCCCCTCTGCTGTGTACATCGCCATCGACCCCCCCTCTCCTGTGTACATCTCCATCGACCCCCTCTGCTGTGTACATCTCCATCGACCCCCCTCTCCTGTGTACATCTCCATCGACCTCCCTCTCCAGTGAACCTCTCCATCGACCCCCCTCTCCTGTGTACATCTCCATCGGCCCCCCTCTCCTGTGTAAATCTCCATCGACCCCCCTCTCCTGTGTACATCTCCATCGACCCCCTCTCCTGTGTACATCTGCATCGACCCCCTCTCCTGTGTACATCTCCATCTATCCCCTCTCCTGTCGACATTTCCATCGACGCCCTCTCCTGTGTACATCTCCATCAACCCCCCTCCTGTGTACATCTCCATCGACCCCCCCTCCTGTGTACATCTCCATCAAACCACCTCTCCTGTGTACATCTCCATCTATCCCCCCTCCAGTGTACATCTCCATCGACCCCCCCTCTCCTGTACATCTCCATCAAACCCCCTCTCCTGTGTACATCTCCATCGACCCCCACTCACCTGTGTACATCTCCATCGACCCCCTCTCCTGTGTACATCTGCATCCACCCCCTCTCCTGTGTACATCTCCATCGATCCCCTCTCCTGTGTACATCTCCATCGATCCCCTCTCCTGTGTACATCTCCATCTATCCCCTCTCCTGTCGACATTTCCATCGACCCCCTCTCCTGTGTACATCTCCATCAACCCCCCTCCTGTGTACATCTGCATCGACCCCCCCTCCTGTGTACATCTCCATCAAACCCCCTCTCCTGTGTACATCTCCATCTATCCCCCCTCCAGTGTACATCTCCATCGACCCCCCCTCTCCTGTACATCTCCATCAAACCCCCTCTCCTGTGTACATCTCCATCGACCCCCACTCACCTGTGTACATCTCCATCGACCCCCTCTCCTGTGTACATCTGCATCGATCCCCTCTCCTGTGTACATCTCCATCGACCCCTCCTCTTCTTTGTACATCTCCATCGACCCCTCCTCTCCTTTGTACATCTCCATCGACCCCCCCTCTCCTGTGTACATCTCCATCGACCCCCCCTCTCCTGTGTACATCTCCCTCAACAACCCTCTCCTGTGTACATCTCCATCAACCTCCCTCTCCTGTGTACATCTCCATCGATCCCCTCTCCTGTGTACATCTCCATCGATCCCCTCTGCTGTGTACATCTCTCATCGATCCCCTCTCCTGTGTACATCTCCATCAACCCCCTCTCTCCTGTGTACATCTCTCATCGATCCGCTCTCCTATGTACATCTCCATCGACCCCCCCCTCTCCTGTGTACATATCTATCAACCCCCCTCTCCTGTGTACATCCCCATCAACCACCTCTCCTGTGTACATCTCCATCAACCCCCCTCTCCTGTGCACATGTCCATCAACCCCCCTCTCCAGTGTCCATCTCCATTGACCCCCCTCTCCAGTGTCCATCTCCATCGACCCCCCTCGCCTGTGTACATCTCCATCGACCCCCCCGTCTCCTGTGTACCTCTGCATCAAACACCCGCCTGTGTACATCTCCATCGATCCCTTCTCCTTTGTACATCTCCATCGACCGCCCCTCCTGTGTACATCTCCATCGACCGCCCCTCTCCTGTGTACATCTCCATCGACCCCCTCTCCTGTGTACATCTCCATCGATCCCCTCCTGTGTACATCTCCATCGACCCCATCTCCTGTGTAAATCTCCATCGATCCCCTCTCCTGTGTACATCTCCATCGACCCCCTCTCCTGTGTACATCTCCATTGACCCCCCCTCTCCTGTGTACATCTCCATTGACCCCCCCTCTCCTGTGTACATCTCCATCGATCCCCTCTCCTGTGTACATCTCCATCGATCCCCTCTCCTGTGTACATCGCCATCGACCCCCCTCTCCTGTGTACATCTCCATCGACCCCCCACTCTCCTGGGTACATCTCCAACGACCCCCTCACCTGTGTACATCTCCAACGACCCCCTCTCCTGTGTATATCTCCATCGATCCCCTCTCCTGTGTACATCTCCATCGACCCCCCCCTCTCCTGTGTACATCTCCATTGACCCTCCTCACCTGTGTACATCTCCAACGACCCCCTCTCCTGTGCACATCTCCATCGACCCCCCCTCCTGTGTACATCTCCATCGACCCCCCTCTCCTGTGTACATCTCCATCGACCCCCCTCTCCTGTGTACATCTCCATCGATCCCCTCTCCTGTGTACATCTCCATCGACCCCCCTCTCCTGTGTACATCTCCATCGATCCCCTCTCCTGTGTCCATCTCCATCGATCCCCTCTCCTGTGTCCATCTCCATGGACCCCCCGTCCAATGTACATCTCCATCGACCCCCCCCCCTCCTATACATCTCCATCAAACCCCCACTCCTGTGCACATCTCTATCGACCCCCCTCTCCTGTGTACATCTCCATCGACCCCCTCTCCTGTGTACATCTCCATCGACCCCCCTCTCTTGTGTACATCTCCATCGACCCCCTCTCCTGTGTACATCTCCATCGACCCCCCCTCCTGTGTACATCACCATCGACCCCCCCGTGTACATCTGCATCGACCCCCTCTCCTGTGTACATCTCCATCGACCCCCCCTCCTGTGTACATCTCTCATCGATCCCCTCTCCTGTGTACATCTCCATCGACCCCCTCTCCTGTGTACATCTGCATCGACCCCCTCTCCTGTGTACATCTCTCATCGATCCCCTCTCCTGTGTACATCACTCATCGATCCCCCCCTCTCCTGTACATCTCCATCAAACCCCCTCTCCTGTGTCCATCTCCATCGACCCCTCCTCTCCTATGTACATCTCCATCGACTCCCCCTCCTGTGTACATCTCCATCGACCCTCTCTCCTGTGCACATCTCCATCGACCCCCCCTCTCCTGTGTACATCTCCATCGACCCCCCCTCTCCTGTGTACATCTCCCTCAACAACCCTCTCCTGTGTACATCTCCATCGACCCCCTCTGCTGTGTACATCTCCATCCACCCCTCTCTGCTGTGTACATCTCCATCTATCCCCTCTCCTGTGTACATCTCCATCAACCCCCTCTCCTGTGTACATCCCCATCCACCCCTCTCTCCTGTGTACATCTCTCATCGACCCCCTCTCCTATGTACATCTCCATCGACCCCCCCTCTCCTGTGTACATATCTATCAACCACCCTCTCCTGTGTACATCCCCATCAACCACCTCTCCTGTGTACATCTCCATCAACCCCCCTCTCCTGTGCACATGTCCATCAACCCCCCGCTCCAGTGTCCATCTCCATCGACCACCCCGTCTCCTGTGTACCTCTGCATCAACCCCACTCCTGTGTACATCTCCATCGACCCCCTCACCTTTGTACATCTCC
Organism: Hypanus sabinus; assembly: GCF_030144855.1. Classification (NCBI taxonomy): domain Eukaryota; kingdom Metazoa; phylum Chordata; class Chondrichthyes; order Myliobatiformes; family Dasyatidae; genus Hypanus; species Hypanus sabinus. The sequence continues at coordinate 29,511 of NW_026779926.1, forward strand.
ATCGACCCCCACTCTCCTGTGTACATCTCCATCGACCCCCCTCTCCTGTGTACATCTCCATCGACCCCCTCTCCTGTGTACATCTCCATCGATCCCCTCTCCTGTGTACATCTCCAGCAACCCCCCTCTCCTGTGTACATCTCCAGCGACCCCCACTCCAGTGTACATCTCCATCGACCCCCTCTCCTGTGTACATCACCATCGATCCCCTCTCCTGTGTACATCTCCATCGACCGACCCCCTCTCCTGTGTACATCTCCATCGATCCCCTCCTGTGTACATTTCCATCGACCCCCTTCTCCTGTGTACATCTGCATCGACCCCATCTCCTGTGTACATCTCCATCGACCCCCCTCTCCTGTGTACATCTCTCATCGACCCCCTCTCCTGTGTACATCTCCATCGACCCCTCCTCTCCTGCACATCTCCATCCAACCCCCTCTCCTGTGTCCATCTCCATCGACCCCTCCTCTCCTGTGTACATCTCCATCGATCCCCTCTCCTGTGTACATCTCCATCGACCCCCTCTCCTGTGTACATCTCCATCGATCCCCTCCTGTGTACATCTCCATCGACCCCCTCTCCTGTGTAGATCTCCATCGACCCCCTCTCCTGTGTACATCTCCATCGACCCCCACTCCTGTGTACATCAACCCCCTCTCCTATGTACATCTCCATCGACCCCCTCCTGTGTACATCTCCATCGACCCCCTCTCCTGTGTACATCTGCATCGACCCCCCCCTCTCCTGTGTACATCTCCATTGACCCCCCTCACCTGTGTACATCTCCAACGACCCCCTCTCCTGTGTACATCTCCATCGACCCTCCCTCCTGTGTACATCTCCATCGACCCCCCCTCCTGTGTACATCTCCATCGACCCCGCTCTCCTGTGTACATCTCCATCGACCCCCCTCTCCTGTGTACATCTCCATCGATCCCCTCTCCTGTATACATCTCCATCGATCCCCTCTCCTGTGTCCATCTCCATCGATCCCCTCTCCTGTGTCCATCTCCATCGACCCCCTCTCCTGTGTCCATCACCATCGACCCCCCCTCTCCTGTGTACATCTCCATCGACCACCCCCTCCTGTGTCCATCTCCATCGACCCCCCCTCTCTTGTCCATCTCCATCGACCCCCCCTCTCTTGTCCATCTCCATCGACCCCCCCTCTCCTGTGTACATCACCATCGACCCCCCTCCTGTGTACATCTCCATCGACCCCCTCTCCTGTGTACATCACCATCGACCCCCCCTCCTGTGTACATCTCCATCGAACCCCTCTCCTGTGTACATCTCCATCGATCCCCTCACCTGTGTACATCTCCATCGACCCCCTCTCCTGTGTACATCTCCATCGACCCCCCTCTCCTGTGTACATCTCCATCGACCCCCTCTCCTGTGTACATCTCCATCGACCCAATCTCCTGTGTACATCTCGATCTACCACCCTCTCCTGTGTACATCTCCATCGACCCCCCCTCTCCTGTGTACATCTCCATCGACCCCCCTCTCCTGTGTACATCTCCATCGACCCCCTTCTCCTGTGTACATCTCCATCGACCCCCCCTCTCCTGTGTACATCTCCATCGACCCCCCTCTCCTCTGTACATCTCCATCGACCCCCCTCTCCTGTGTACATCTCCATCGACCCCCCCTCTCCTGTGTACATCTCCATCGACCCACTCTCCTGTGTACCTCTCCATCGACCCCCCTCTCCTGTGTACATCTCCATCGACCCACTCTCCTGTGTACATCTCCATCGACCCCCCTCTCCTGTGTACATCTCCATCGACCCCCTCCTCTCCTGTGTACATCTCCATCGACCCCCCCTCTCCTGTGTACATCTCCATCAACCCCCTCTCCTGTGTACATCTCCATCGACCCCCCTCTCCTGTGTACATCTCCATCGACCCCCCTCTCCTGTGTACATCTCCATCGACCCCCTCCTCTCCTGTGTACATCTCCATCGACCCCCCCTCTCTTGTCCATCTCCATCGACCCCCTCCTCTCCTGTGTACATCTCCATCGACCCCCCTCTCCTGTGTACATCTCCATCGACCCCCTCCTCTCCTGTGTACATCTCAATCGACCCCCCCGCTCCTGTGTACATCTCTATCGCCCCCCCCTCTCCTGTACATCTCCATCGACCCCCCTCCAGTGTACATCTCCATCGACCCCCCCTCTCCTGTGTACATCTCCATCGACCCACTCTCCTGTGTACATCTCCATCGACCCCCCTCTCCTGTGTACATCTCCATCGACCCACTCTCCTGTGTACATCTCCATCGACCCCCCTCTCCTGTGTACATCTCCATCGACCCCCTCCTCTCCTGTGTACATCTCCATCGACCCCCCCTCTCCTGTGTACATCTCCATCAACCCCCTCTCCTGTGTACATCTCCATTGACCCCCCTCTCCTGTGTACATCTCCATCGACCTCCCTCTCCTGTGTACATCTCCATCGACCCCCTCCTCTCCTGTGTACATCTCCATCGACCCCCCCTCTCTTGTCCATCTCCATCGACCCCCTCCTCTCCTGTGTACATCTCCATCGACCCCCCTCTCCTGTGTACATCTCAATCGACCCCCCCGCTCCTGTGTACATCTCTATCGCCCCCCCCTCTCCTGTACATCTCCATCGACCCCCCTCCAGTGTACATCTCCATCGACCCCCCCTCTCCTGTGTACATCTCCATCGACCCACTCTCCTGTGTACATCTCCATCGACCCCCCTCTCCTGTGTACATCTCCATCGACCCACTCTCCTGTGTACATCTCCATCGACCCCCCTCTCCTGTGTACATCTCCATCGACCCCCTCCTCTCCTGTGTACATCTCCATCGACCCCCCCTCTCCTGTGTACATCTCCATCAACCCCCTCTCCTGTGTACATCTCCATTGACCCCCCTCTCCTGTGTACATCTCCATCGACCTCCCTCTCCTGTGTACATCTCCATCGACCCCCTCCTCTCCTGTGTACATCTCCATCGACCCCCCCTCTCTTGTCCATCTCCATCGACCCCCTCCTCTCCTGTGTACATCTCCATCGACCCCCCTCTCCTGTGTACATCTCCATCGACCCCCTCCTCTCCTGTGTACATCTCCATCGACCCCCCTCTCCTGTCTACATCTCCATCGACCCCCCCTCTCCTGTACATCTCCATCGACCCCCCTCCAGTGTACATCTCCATCGACCCCCCCTCTCCTGTACATCTCCATCAAACCCCCTCTCCTGTGTACATCTCCATCGACCCCCACTCCTGTGTACATCTGCATCGACCCCCTCTCCTGTGTACATCTCTCATCGATCCCCTCTCCTGTGTACATCTCCATCGATCCACTCTCCTGTGTACATCTCCATCGACCCCCCTCTCCTGTGTACATCTCTCATCGATCCCCTCTCCTGTGTACATCTCTCATCGATCCCCTCTCCTGTGTACATCTCCATCGACCCTCCTCTCCTGTGTACATCTCTCATCGATCCCCTCACCTGTGTACATCTGCATCGACCCCCTCTCCTGTGTACATCTGCATCGACCCCCTCTCCTGTGTACATCTCCATCGACCCCCCTCTCCTGTGTACATCTCTCATCGACCCCCTCTCCTGTGTACATCTCCATCGACCCCTCCTCTCCTGTACATCTCCATCAAACCCCCTCTCCTGTGTCCATCTCCATCGACCCCTCCTCTCCTGTGTACATCTCCATCGACCCCCCCTCTCCTGTGTACATCTCCATCGACCCCCCTCTCCTGTGTACATCTCCATCGACCCCCCCTCTCCTGTGTACATCTCCATCGACCCCCCCTCTCCTGTGTACATCTCCATCAACTCCCCCTCTCCTGTGTACATCTCCATCGACCCCCCTCTCCTGTGTACATCGCCATCGACCCCCCCTCTCCTGTGTCCATCTCCATCGACCCCCCCTCTCTTGTCCATCTCCATCGACCCCCCTCTCCTGTGTACATCACCATCGACCCCCCCTCCTGTGTACATCTCCATCGACCCCCCCCTCCTGTGTACATCTCCATCGACCCCCTCTCCTGTGTACATCTCCATCGACCCCGTCCCCTGTGTACATCTCCATCGATCCCCTCTCCTGTGTACATCTCCATCGACCCTCTCTCCTGTGTCCATCTCCATCGACCCCCCCTCTCCTGTGTACATCTCCATCGACCCCCCCTCTCCTGTGTACATCTGCATCGACCCCCTCTCCTGTGTACATCTCAATCAACCCCCCTCTCCTGTGTACATCTCAATCACCCTCCCTCTCCTGTGTACATCTCCATCGACCCCCCTCCTGTGTACCTCTCCATTGACCCACTCTCCTGTGTACATCTCCATCGAACCCCCCCTCTCCTGTGTTCATCTCCATCGACCCCCCCCTCTCCTGTGTACATCTGCATCGACCCCCCTCCTGTGTACCTCTCCATTGACCCACTCTCCTGTGTACATCTCCATCGAACCCCCCCTCTCCTGTGTACATCTCCATCGACCCCCCCCCTCCTGTGTACATCTGCATCGACCCCCCCTCTCCTGTGTACATCTCCATCAACCCCCCTCTCCTGTATACATCGCCATCGACCCCCTCTCCTGTGTACATCTCCATCGATCCCCTCTCCTGTGTACATCTCCATCGACCCCCTCTCCTGTATACATCTCCATCGACGCCCCTCTCCTGTGTACATCGCCATCGACCCCCCTCTCCTGTGTACATCTCCATCGATCCCCTCTCCTGTGTACATCTCCATCGACCCTCTCTCCTGTGTCCATCTCCATCGACCCCCCCTCTCCTGTGTACATCTCCATCGACCCCCCCTCTCCTGTGTACATCTCCATCGACCCCCTCTCCTGTGTACATCTCAATCAACCCCCCTCTCCTGTGTACATCTCAATCACCCTCCCTCTCCTGTATACATCGCCATCGACCCCCCTCTCCTGTGTACATCTCCATCGATCCCCTCTCCTGTGTACATCGCCATCGACCCCCCTCTCCTGTGTACATCTCCATCGATCCCCTCTCCTGTGTACATCTCCATCGATCCCCTCTCCTGTATACATCTCCATCGATCCCCTCTCCTGTGTCCATCTACATCGATCCCCTCTCCTGTGTCCATCTCCATCGACCCCCTCTCCTGTGTCCATCACCATCGACCCCCCCTCTCTTGTGTACATCTCCATCAACCCCCCCTCTCCTGTGTACATCTCCATCGACCCCCTCTCCTGTGTACATCTCCATCGACCCACTCTCCTGTGTACATCTCGATCTACCACCCTCTCCTGTGTACATCTCCATCGACCCCCCCTCTCCTTTGTACATCTCCATCGACCCCCCTCTCCTGTGTACATCTCCATCGATCCCCTCTCCTGTGTACATCTCTGATTGATCCCCTCTCCTGTGTACATCTCCATCGACCCCCTCACCTGTGTACATCTCCATCGACCCCCCTCTCCTGTGTACATCTCCATCGACCCCCCCTCTCCTGTGTACATCTCCATCGACCCCCTCACCTGTGTACATCTCCATCGACCCCCTCTCCTGTGTACATCTCCATCGATCCCCTCTCCTGTGTCCATCTCCATCGACCCCCTCTCCTGTGTCCATCACCATCGACCCCCTCTCTCTTGTGTACATCTCCATCGACCCCCCCTCAGCTATGTACATCTCCATCGACCCCCCTCTCCTGTGTACATCGACATCGACCCCCCCTCTCCTGTGTACATCTCCATCGATCCCCTCTCCTGTGTACATCTCCATCGACCCCCTCTCCTGTATACATCTCCATCGACCCCCCCTCCTGTGTACATCTGCATCGACCCCCTCTCCTGTGTACATCTCCATCGACCCCCCTCTCCTGTTTACATCTCCATCGACCCCCCCCTCTCCTGTTTACATCTCCATCGACCCCCCCCTCTCCTGTGTACATCTCCATCGACCCCCCCCGTTCCAGTGTACATCTCCATCAACCCCCCCTTTCCTGTGTACATCTGCATCGATCCCCTCTCCTGTGTACATCTCCATCGACCCCCTCTCCTGTGTACATCGCCATCGACCCCCCTCTCCTGTGTACATCTCCATCGATCCCCTCTCCTGTGTACATCTCCATCGACCCCCTCTCCTGTGTACATCTCCATCGACCCCCTCTCCTGTGTACATCTCCATTGACCCCCCTCTCCTGTGTACATCTCCATCGACCCCCTCTCCTGTGTACATCTCCAACGACCCCCTCACCTGTGTACATCTCCAACGACCCCCTCTCCTGTGTATATCTCCATCGACCCCCCTCTCCTGTGTACATCAACCCCCCCTCTCCTGTGTACATCTCCATCGACCCCCTCTCCTGTGTAAATCTCCATCGACCCCCTTTCCTGTGTACATCTCCATCGACCACCTCTCCTGTGTACATCTCCATCGACCCCCTTTCCTGTGTACATCTCCATCGACCCCCTCTCCTGTGTACATCTCCATCGACCCCCCGTCCTGTGTCCATCTCCATCGACCCCCTCTCCTGTGTACATCTCCTTCGAACCCCTGTCCTGTATACATCTCCATCGATCCCCTCTCCTGTGTACATCTCCATCGACCCCCTCTCCTGTGTACATCTCCATCGATCCCCTCTCCTGTGTACATCTCCATCGACCCCCCTCTCCTGTGTACATCTCCATTGACCCCCCTCTTGTGTACATCTCCATCGACCCCCCCTCCTGTCCATCTCCATCGACCCCCCCTCTCCTGTGTACATCTCCATCGACCCCCTCTCCTGTGTACATCTGCATCGACTCTCTCTCCTGTGTCCATCTCCATCGACCCCCCCCTCTCCTGTGTACATCTCCATCGACCCCCCCTCTCCTATGTTTATCTCCATCAACCCCCTCTCCTGTGTACATCTCCACCAGTTTCCCCTCTCCTGTGTACAGCTCCATCAACCCCCCCCTCCTGTGTACATCTACATCAAATCCCCCCACTCCTGTGTACATCTCCATTGACCCCCCCTCTCCTGTGTTCATCTCCATCGACCCCCTCTCCTGTGCACATCTCCATCGACCCCCCTCTCCTGTGTACATCTCCATCGACCCCCCCCTCCTGTGTACATCTCCATCGAACCCCCCCTCTCCTGAGTACATCTCCATCAACCCCCCCTCTCCTGTGTACATCTCCATCGACCCCCCTCTCCTGTGTACATCTCCATCGACCCCCTCCAGTGTACATCTCCATCAACCCCCTCTCCTGTGTACATCTCCATCGACCCCCTCTCCTGTGTACATCTCCATCGACCCCCCCTCCTGTGTACATCACCATCGACCCCCCTCCTGTGTACCTCTCCATCGACCCCCCCTCCTGTCCATCTCCATCGACCCCCCCTCTCCTGTGTACATGTCCATCGAACCCCCCCCTCCTGTGTACATGTCCATCGAACCCCCCCCTCCTGTGTACATCACCATCGACCCCCCTCCTGTGTACATCTCCATCGAACCCCCCCTCTCCTGGTTATATCTCCATCGACCCCCCCTCAGCTATGTACATCTCCATCGACCCCCCTCTCCTGTGTACATCGACATCGACCCCCCCTCTCCTGTGTACATCTCCATCGACCCCCTCTCCAGTGTACATCTCCATCAACCCCCCTCTCCTGTGTACATCTCCATCGATCCCCTCTCCTGTGTACATCTCCATCGACCCCCTCTCCTGTGTACATCTCCATCGACCCCCTCTCCTGTGTACATCTCCATTGACACCCCTCTCCTGTGTACATCTCCATCGACCCCCTCTCCTGTGTACATCTCCAACGACCCCCTCACCTCTGTACATCTCCAACGACCCCCTCTCCTGTGTATATCTCCATCGACCCCCCTCTCCTGTGTACATCAACCCCCCCTCTCCTGTGTACATCTCCATCGACCCCCTCTCCTGTGTACATCTCCATCAACCCCCTTTCCTGTGTACATCTCCATCGACCACCTCTCCTGTGTACATCTCCATCGACCCCCTTTCCTGTGTACATCTCCATCGACCCCCTCTGCTGTGTACATCGCCATCGACCCCCTCTCCTGTGTACATCTCCATCGACCCCCCTCTCCTGTGTACATCTCCATCGACCACCTTTCCTGTGTACATCTCCATCGACCACCTTTCCTGTGTACATCTCCATCGACCACCTCTCCTGTGTACATCTCCATCGACCCCCTTTCCTGTGTACATCTCCATCGACCCCCCCTCTCCTGTGTACATCTCCATCGACCCCTCCCTCTCCTGTGCACATCTCCATCGACCCCCTCTCCTGTGTACATCTCCATCGACCCCACTCTCCTGTGTACATCTCCATCGACCCCCTCTCCTGTGTACATCTCCATCGACCCCCTCTCCTGTGTCCATCTCCATCGATCCCCTCTCCTGTGTACATCTCCATCAACCCCCCCTGTGTACATCTCCATCGACCCCCCCCTCTCCTGTGTACATCTCTGTTGACCCCCCCTCTCCTGTGTACATCTCCATCGACCCCCTCTCCTGTGTCCATCTCCATCGATCCCCTCTCCTGTGTACATCTCTGTTGACCCCCCCTCTCCTGTGTACATCTCCATCGACCCCCTCTCCTGTGTCCATCTCCATCAATCCCCTCTCCTGTGTACATCTCCATCGACCCCCCCCTCTCCTGTGCACATCTCCATCGACCCCCCCTCCTGTGTCCATCTCCATCGACCCCCTCTCCTGTGTACATCTCCATTGACACCCCTCTCCTGTGTACATCTCCATCGACCCCCTCTCCTGTGTACATCTCCAACGACCCCCTCACCTCTGTACATCTCCAACGACCCCCTCTCCTGTGTATATCTCCATCGACCCCCCTCTCCTGTGTACATCAACCCCCCCTCTCCTGTGTACATCTCCATCGACCCCCTCTCCTGTGTACATCTCCATCAACCCCCTTTCCTGTGTACATCTCCATCGACCACCTCTCCTGTGTACATCTCCATCGACCCCCTTTCCTGTGTACATCTCCATCGACCCCCTCTGCTGTGTACATCGCCATCGACCCCCTCTCCTGTGTACATCTCCATCGACCCCCCTCTCCTGTGTACATCTCCATCGACCACCTTTCCTGTGTACATCTCCATCGACCACCTTTCCTGTGTACATCTCCATCGACCACCTCTCCTGTGTACATCTCCATCGACCCCCTTTCCTGTGTACATCTCCATCGACCCCCCCTCTCCTGTGTACATCTCCATCGACCCCTCCCTCTCCTGTGCACATCTCCATCGACCCCCTCTCCTGTGTACATCTCCATCGACCCCACTCTCCTGTGTACATCTCCATCGACCCCCTCTCCTGTGTACATCTCCATCGACCCCCTCTCCTGTGTCCATCTCCATCGATCCCCTCTCCTGTGTACATCTCCATCAACCCCCCCTGTGTACATCTCCATCGACCCCCCCCTCTCCTGTGTACATCTCTGTTGACCCCCCATCTCCTGTGTACATCTCCATCGACCCCCTCTCCTGTGTCCATCTCCATCGATCCCCTCTCCTGTGTACATCTCTGTTGACCCCCCCTCTCCTGTGTACATCTCCATCGACCCCCTCTCCTGTGTCCATCTCCATCGATCCCCTCTCCTGTGTACATCTCCATCGACCCCCCCCTCTCCTGTGCACATCTCCATCGACCCCCCCTCCTGTGTCCATCTCCATCGACCCCGCTCTCCTGTGTACATCTCCATCGACCCCCCCTCTCTTGTGTCCATCTCCATCGACCCCCTCTCCTGTATACATCTCCATCGACCCCCCCCTCTCCTGTGTCCATCTCCATCGATCCCCTCTCCTGTGTACATCTCCATCGACCCCCCCCTCTCCTGTGCACATCTCCATCGACCCCCCCTCCTGTGTCCATCTCCATCGACCCCGCTCTCCTGTGTACATCTCCATCGACCCCCCCTCTCCTGTGTCCATCTGCATCGACCCCCCCTCTCCTGTGTACATCTCTATCGACCCCCTCTCTTGTGTCCATCTCCATCGACCCCCCCTCTCCTGTGTACATCTCCATCGACTCCCCCTCTCCTGTGTACATCTCCATCGACCCCACTCTCCTGTGTACAGCTCCATCGACCCCCTCTCCTGTGTACATCTCCATCGACCCCCACTCTCCTGTGTACATCTCCACCAACCCCCACTCTCCTGTGTACATCTACATCAAATCCCCCCACTCCTGTGTACATCTCCATCGACCCCCTCTCCTGTGTACATCTCCATCGACCCACTCTCCTGTGTACATCTCCATCGACCCCGCCTCCTGTGTCCATCTCCATCGACCCCCCCTCTTGTTTACATCTCCATCGACACCCACTCTCCTGTATACATCTCCATCGATCCCCTCTCCTGTATACATCTCCATCGACCCCCCTCTCCTGTGTACATCTCCATCGACCCCCCCTCCTGTGTACATCTCCATCCAGCCCCCCTCCTGTGTACATCTCCATTGACCCCCCCTGTGTACATCTCCATCGACCTCCCCTCCTGTGTACATCTCCATCAACCCCCCCTCTCCTGTGAACATCTCCATCGACCCCCTCTCCTGTGTACATCTCCATCGACCCCCTCTCCTGTATACATCTGCAACGACCCCCCTCTCCTAAGTACATCACCATCGACCCCCCTCTCTTGTGTACATCTCCATCAACCCCCCACTCCTGTGTACATCTCCATCGACCCCCTCTCCTGTGTACATCTCCATCGACCCCCTCTCCTGTGTACATCTCCATCGATCCCCTCTCCTGTATACATCTCCATCGACCCCCCTCTCCTGTGTACATCTCCATCGACCCCCCCCTCCTGTGTACAGCTCCATCGACCCCCCTCCTGTGTACATCTCCATTGACCCCCCCCTGTGTACATCTCCATCGACCCCCCCCTCCTGTGTACATCTCCATCAAATCCCCCCCTCTCCTGTGTATATCTCCATTGACCCCCCCTCTCCTGTGTACATCTCCATCGATCCCCTCTCCTGTGTACATCTCCATCGACCCCCTCTCCTGTGTACATCTCCATCAACCCCCCTCTCCTGTGTACATCTCCATCGACCCCCCCTCCTGTGTACATCTCCATCGACCCCCCCTCCTGTGTACATCTCCATCGACCCCCTCACCTGTGTACATCAACCCCCTCTCCTGTGTACATCTCCATCAACCCCCGTTCTCCTGTGTACATCTCCATCGACACCCTCTCCTGTGTACATCTCCATCGACCCCCCTCTCCTGTGTACATCTCCATCGACCCCCTCTCTTGTCTACATCTCCATCACCCTCCCCCTCCTGTGTACATCACGATCGACCCCGTCTCCTGTGTACATCTCCATCGACCCCCTCTCCTGTGTACATCTCCATCGACCCCCTCTCCTGTGTACATCTCCATCGACCCCCCTCTCCTGTGTACATCGCCATCGACCCCCCTCTCCTGTGTACATCTCCATCGACCCCCCTCTCCTGTGTACATCTCCATCGACCCCCCTCTCTTGTGTACATCTCCATCGACCCCCCTCTCCTGTGTACATTTCCATCGACCCCCTCTCCTGTATACATCTCCATCGATCACCTCTCCTGTTTACATCTCCATTGACCCCCACTCCTGTGTACATCTCCATCGATCCCCTCTCCTGTGTACATCTCCATCGACCCCCCCCTCCTGTTTACATCTCCATCGACCCCCTCTCCTGTGTACATCTCCATCGATCCCCTCTCCTGTATACATCTCCATCGACCCCCCTCTCCTGTGTACATCTCCATCGACCCCCCCCTTCTGTGTACAGCTCCATCGACCCCCCTCCTGTGTACATCTCCATTGACCCCCCCTGTGTACATCTCCATCGACCCACCCCTCCTGTGTACATCTCCATCAAATCCCCCCCTCTCCTGTGTATATCTCCATTGACCCCCCTCTCCTGTGTACATCTCCATCGATCCCCTCTCCTGTGTACATCTCCATCGACCCCCTCTCCTGTGTACATCTCCATCAACCCCCCTCTCCTGTGTACATCTCCATCGACCCCCCCTCCTGTGTACATCTCCATCGACCCCCCCTCCTGTGTACATCTCCATCGTCCCCCTCTCCTGTGTACATCTCCATCGACCCCCTCACCTGTGTACATCAACCCCCTCTCCTGTGTATATCTCCATCAACCCCCGTTCTCCTGTGTACATCTCCATCGACACCCCCTCCTGTGTACATCACGATCGACCCCGTCTCCTGTGTACATCTCCATCGACCCCCTCTCTTGTCTACATCTCCATCACCCTCCCCCTCCTGTGTACATCACGATCGACCCCGTCTCCTGTGTACATCTCCATCGACCCCCTCTCCTGTGTACATCTCCATCGACCCCCTCTCCTGTGTACATCTCCATCGACCCCCCTCTCCTGTGTACATCGCCATCGACCCCCCTCTCCTGTGTACATCTCCATCGACCCCCCTCTCCTGTGTACATCTCCATCGACCCCCCTCTCTTGTGTACATCTCCATCGACCCCCCTCTCCTGTGTACATTTCCATCGACCCCCTCTCCTGTATACATCTCCATCGATCACCTCTCCTGTTTACATCTCCATCGACCCCCTCTCCTGTGTACATCTCCATCGATCCCCTCTCCTGTGTACATCTCCATCGACCCCCCCTCCTGTGTCCATCTCCATCGACCCCCTCTCCTGTATACATCTCCATCGATCCCCTCTCCTGTGTCCATCTCCATCGACCCCCTCTCCTGTGTACATCTCCATCAACCCCCCCTCTCTTGTGTCCATCTCCATCGACCCCCCCTCTCTTGTCCATCTCCATCGACCCCCCTCTCCTGTGTACATCTCCATCGACCCCCCCTCCTGTGTACATCTCCATCGACCCCCCCTCCTGTCCATCTCCATCGACCCCCGCTCTTCTGTGTACATCTCCATTGACCCCCTCTCCTGTGTACATCTCCATCGACTCTCTCTCCTGTGTCCATCTCCATCGACCCCCCCTCTGCTGTGTACATCTCCATCGACACCCCCTCTCCTATGTATATCTCCATCGACCCCCTCTCCTGTGTACATCTCCACCAGTTTCCCCTCTCCTGTGTACATCTCCATCAACCCCACCTCCTGTGTACATCTACATCAAATCCCCCCACTCCTGTGTACATCTCCATCGACCCCCCCTCTCCTGTGTACATCTCCATCGACCCCCTCTCCTGTGCACATCTCCATCAATCCCCCTCTCCTGTGTACATCACCATCGACCCCCCACTCCTGTGTACATCTCCATCGACCCCCTCTCCTGTGTACATCTCCATCGACCCACTCTCCTGTGTACATCTCCATCGACCCCCTCTGCTGTGTACATCTCCATCGACCCCCCTCTCCTGTGTACATCTCCATCCATCCCCTCTCCTGTGTACATCTCCATCGACCCCCTCTCCTGTGTACATCTCCATTGACCCCCTCTCCTGTATACATCTCCATCGATCCCCTCTCCTGTGTATATCTCCATCGATCCCCTCTCCTGTGTCCATCTCCATCGATCCGCTCTCCTGTGTACATCTCCAGCGAACCCCCCCTCTCCTGTGTACATCTCCATCGACCCCCTCTCCTGTGTCCATCTCCATCGATCCCCTCTCCTGTGTACATCTCTGTTGACCCCCCCTCTCCTGTGTACATCTCCATCGACCCCCTCTCCTGTGTCCATCTCCATCGATCCCCTCTCCTGTGTACATCTCCATCGATCCCCTCTCCTGTGTACATCTCCATCGACCCCCCCCTCTCCTGTGCACATCTCCATCGACCCCCCCTCCTGTGTCCATCTCCATCGACCCCGCTCTCCTGTGTACATCTCCATCGACCCCCGTCTCCTGTGTACATCTCCATCGACCCCCCCTCCTGTGTCCATCTGAATCGATCCCCCCTCTCCTGTGTACATCTCTATCGACCCCCTCTCTTGTGTCCATCTCCATCGACCCTCTCTCCTGTGTCCATCTCCATCGACCCCCCCTATCCAGTGTACATCTCCATCGACCCCACTCTCCTGTGTACAGCTCCATCGACCCCCTCTCCTGTGTACATCTCCATCGACCCCCACTCTCCTGTGTACATCTCCATCGACCCCCTCTCCTGTGTACATCTCCACCACTTTCCCCTCTCCTGTGTACATCTCCACCAACCCCCACTCTCCTGTGTACATCTACATCAAATCCCCCCACTCCTGTGTACATCTCCATCGACCCACTCTCCTGTGTACATCTCCATCGACCCCGCCTCCTGTGTCCATCTCCATCGACCCCCCCTCTTGTTTACATCTCCATCGACACCCACTCTCCTGTATACATCTCCATCGATCCCCTCTCCTGTATACATCTCCATCGACCCCCTTCTCCTGTGTACATCTCCATCGACCCCCCCTCCTGTGTACATCTCCATCGACCCCCCCTCCTGTGTACATCTCCATTGACCCCCCCTGTGTACATCTCCATCGACCTCCCCTCCTGTGTACATCTCCATCAACCCCCCCTCTCCTGTGAACATCTCCATCGACCCCCTCTCCTGTGTACATCTCCATCGACCCCCTCTCCTGTATACATCTGCAACGACCCCCCTCTCCTAAGTACATCACCATCGACCCCCCTCTCTTGTGTACATCTCCATCAAGCCCCCACTCCTGTGTACATCTCCATCGACCCCCTCTCCTGTGTACATCTCCATCGATCCCCTCTCCTGTGTACATCTCCATCAACCCCCCTCTCCTGTGTACATCTCCATCGACCCCCCTCTCCTGTGTACATCTCCATCGACCCCCCCCCTCCTGTGTACATCTCCATTGACCCCCCCTGTGTACATCTCCATCGACCCCCCCCTCCTGTGTACATCTCCTTCAACTCCCCCCCTCTCCTGTGTATATCTCCATCGACCCCCTCTCCTGTATACATCTCCATCGATCACCTCTCCTGTTTACATCTCCATTGACCCCCACTCCTGTGTACATCTCCATCGATCCCCTCTCCTGTGTACATCTCCATCGACCCCCCCCTCCTGTTTACATCTCCATCGACCCCCTCTCCTGTGTACATCTCCATCGATCCCCTCTCCTGTATACATCTCCATCGACCCCCCTCTCCTGTGTACATCTCCATCGACCCCCCCCTCCTGTGTACAGCTCCATCGACCCCCCTCCTGTGTACATCTCCATTGACCCCCCCTGTGTACATCTCCATCGACCCCCCCTCCTGTGTACATCTCCATCGACCCCCCCTCCTGTGTACATCTCCATCGTCCCCCTCTCCTGTGTACATCTCCATCGACCCCCTCACCTGTGTACATCAACCCCCTCTCCTGTGTATATCTCCATCAACCCCCGTTCTCCTGTGTACATCTCCATCGACACCCCCTCCTGTGTACATCACGATCGACCCCGTCTCCTGTGTACATCTCCATCGACCCCCTCTCTTGTCTACATCTCCATCACCCTCCCCCTCCTGTGTACATCACGATCGACCCCGTCTCCTGTGTACATCTCCATCGACCCCCTCTCCTGTGTACATCTCCATCGACCCCCTCTCCTGTGTACATCTCCATCGACCCCCCTCTCCTGTGTACATCGCCATCGACCCCCCTCTCCTGTGTACATCTCCATCGACCCCCCTCTCCTGTGTACATCTCCATCGACCCCCCTCTCTTGTGTACATCTCCATCGACCCCCCTCTCCTGTGTACATTTCCATCGACCCCCTCTCCTGTATACATCTCCATCGATCACCTCTCCTGTTTACATCTCCATCGACCCCCTCTCCTGTGTACATCTCCATCGATCCCCTCTCCTGTGTACATCTCCATCGACCCCCCCTCCTGTGTCCATCTCCATCGACCCCCTCTCCTGTATACATCTCCATCGATCCCCTCTCCTGTGTCCATCTCCATCGACCCCCTCTCCTGTGTACATCTCCATCAACCCCCCCTCTCTTGTGTCCATCTCCATCGACCCCCCCTCTCTTGTCCATCTCCATCGACCCCCCTCTCCTGTGTACATCTCCATCGACCCCCCCTCCTGTGTACATCTCCATCGACCCCCCCTCCTGTCCATCTCCATCGACCCCCGCTCTTCTGTGTACATCTCCATTGACCCCCTCTCCTGTGTACATCTCCATCGACTCTCTCTCCTGTGTCCATCTCCATCGACCCCCCCTCTGCTGTGTACATCTCCATCGACACCCCCTCTCCTATGTATATCTCCATCGACCCCCTCTCCTGTGTACATCTCCACCAGTTTCCCCTCTCCTGTGTACATCTCCATCAACCCCACCTCCTGTGTACATCTACATCAAATCCCCCCACTCCTGTGTACATCTCCATCGACCCCCCCTCTCCTGTGTACATCTCCATCGACCCCCTCTCCTGTGCACATCTCCATCAACCCCCCTCTCCTGTGTACATCACCATCGACCCCCCACTCCTGTGTACATCTCCATCGACCCCCTCTCCTGTGTACATCTCCATCGACCCACTCTCCTGTGTACATCTCCATCGACCCCCTCTGCTGTGTACATCTCCATCGACCCCCCTCTCCTGTGTACATCTCCATCGATCCCCTCTCCTGTGTACATCTCCATCGACCCCCTCTCCTGTGTACATCTCCATTGACCCCCTCTCCTGTATACATCTCCATCGATCCCCTCTCCTGTGTATATCTCCATCGATCCCCTCTCCTGTGTCCATCTCCATCGATCCGCTCTCCTGTGTACATCTCCAGCGAACCCCCCCTCTCCTGTGTACATCTCCATCGACCCCCTCTCCTGTGTCCATCTCCATCGATCCCCTCTCCTGTGTACATCTCTGTTGACCCCCCCTCTCCTGTGTACATCTCCATCGACCCCCTCTCCTGTGTCCATCTCCATCGATCCCCTCTCCTGTGTACATCTCCATCGATCCCCTCTCCTGTGTACATCTCCATCGACCCCCCCCTCTCCTGTGCACATCTCCATCGACCCCCCCTCCTGTGTCCATCTCCATCGACCCCGCTCTCCTGTGTACATCTCCATCGACCCCCCTCTCCTGTGTACATCTCCATCGACCCCCCCTCCTGTGTCCATCTGAATCGATCCCCCCTCTCCTGTGTACATCTCTATCGACCCCCTCTCTTGTGTCCATCTCCATCGACCCTCTCTCCTGTGTCCATCTCCATCGACCCCCCCTATCCAGTGTACATCTCCATCGACCCCACTCTCCTGTGTACAGCTCCATCGACCCCCTCTCCTGTGTACATCTCCATCGACCCCCACTCTCCTGTGTACATCTCCATCGACCCCCTCTCCTGTGTACATCTCCACCACTTTCCCCTCTCCTGTGTACATCTCCACCAACCCCCACTCTCCTGTGTACATCTACATCAAATCCCCCCACTCCTGTGTACATCTCCATCGACCCACTCTCCTGTGTACATCTCCATCGACCCCGCCTCCTGTGTCCATCTCCATCGACCCCCCCTCTTGTTTACATCTCCATCGACACCCACTCTCCTGTATACATCTCCATCGATCCCCTCTCCTGTATACATCTCCATCGACCCCCTTCTCCTGTGTACATCTCCATCGACCCCCCCTCCTGTGTACATCTCCATCGACCCCCCCTCCTGTGTACATCTCCATTGACCCCCCCTGTGTACATCTCCATCGACCTCCCCTCCTGTGTACATCTCCATCAACCCCCCCTCTCCTGTGAACATCTCCATCGACCCCCTCTCCTGTGTACATCTCCATCGACCCCCTCTCCTGTATACATCTGCAACGACCCCCCTCTCCTAAGTACATCACCATCGACCCCCCTCTCTTGTGTACATCTCCATCAAGCCCCCACTCCTGTGTACATCTCCATCGACCCCCTCTCCTGTGTACATCTCCATCGATCCCCTCTCCTGTGTACATCTCCATCAACCCCCCCTCTCCTGTGTACATCTCCATCGACCCCCCTCTCCTGTGTACATCTCCATCGACCCCCCCCCTCCTGTGTACATCTCCATTGACCCCCCCTGTGTACATCTCCATCGACCCCCCCCTCCTGTGTACATCTCCTTCAACTCCCCCCCTCTCCTGTGTATATCTCCATTGACCCCCCTCTCCTGTGCACATCTCCATCGATCCCCTCTCCTGTGTACATCTCCATCGACCCCCTCTCCTGTGTACATCTCCATCAACCCCCCTCTCCTGTGTACATCTCCATCGACCCCCTCTCCTGTATACATCTCCATCGATCCCCTCTCCTGTGTACAGCTCCATCGACCCCCCCTCCTGTGTACATCTCCATCGTCCCCCCCTCCTGTGTACATCTCCATCGTCCCCCTCTCCTGTGTACATCTCCATCGACACACTCACCTGTGTACATCAACCCCCTCTCCTGTGTACATCTCCATCGACCCCCGTTCTCCTGTGTACATCTCCATCGACCCCCTCTCCTGTGTACATCTCCATCGACCCCCCTCTCCTGTGTACATCTCCATCGACCCCCTCTCTTGTGTACATCTCCATCACCCTCCCCCTCCTGTGTACATCACGATCGACCCCCTCTCCTGTGTACATCTCCATCGACCCCCTCTCCTGTGTACATCTCCATCGACCCCCTCTCCTGTATACATCTCCATCGACCCCCCCTCCTGTGTACATCTGCATCGACCCCCTCTCCTGTGTACATCTCCATCGACCCCCTCTCCTGTGTACATATCCATCGACCCCCCTCTCCTGTGTACATCGCCATCGACCCCTCTCTCCTGTGTACATCTCCATCGACCCCCCTCTCCTGTGTACATCTCCATCGACCCCCCTCTCTTGTGTACATCTCCATCGACCCCCCTCTCCTGTGTACATTTCCATCGACCCCCTCTCCTGTATACATCTCCATCGATCACCTCTCCTGTTTACATCTCCATCGACCCCCTCTCCTGTGTACATCTCCATCGATCCCCTCTCCTGTGTACATCTCCATCGACCCCCCCCTCCTGTTTACATCTCCATCGACCCCCTCTCCTGTGTACATCTCCATCGATCCCCTCTCCTGTATACATCTCCATCGACCCCCCTCTCCTGTGTACATCTCCATCGACCCCCCCCTCCTGTGTACAGCTCCATCGTCCCCCCTCCTGTGTACATCTCCATCGATCCCCTCTCCTGTTTACATCTCCATCGACGCCCTCTCCTGTACATCTCCATTGACCCCCCCTGTGTACATCTCCATCGACCCCCCCTCCTGTGTACATCTCCATCAACCCCCCTCTCCTGTGTATATCTCCATCGACACCCCCTCCTGTGTACATCTCCATCGACCCCCCTCTCCTGTGTACATCTCCATCGACCCCCCTCTCCTGTGTACATCTCCATCGACCCCCTCTCCTGTGTACATCTCCATCGACCCCCCCTCTCCTGTGTACATCTCCATCGACCCCCCCTCTCCTGTGTACATCTCTCATCGATCCCCTCTCCTGTGTACATCTCCATCGACCCCCCCCTCTCCTGTGCACATCTGCATCGACCCCCCCTCCTGTGTACATCTCCATCGACCCCCCCTCCTGTGTCCATCTGCATCGACCCCCCCTCTCCTGTGTACATCTCTATCGACCCCCTCTCTTGTGTCCATCTCCATCGACCCTCTCTCCTGTGTCCATCTCCATCGACCCCCCCTCTCCAGTGTACATCTCCATCGACTCCCCCTCTCCTGTGTACATCTCCATCGACCCCACTCTCCTGTGTACAGCTCCATCGACCCCCTCTCCTGTGTACATCTCCATCGACCCCCACTCTCCTGTGTACATCTCCATCGACCCCCTCTCCTGTGTACATCTCCACCACTTTCCCCTCTCCTGTGTACATCTCCACCAACCCCCACTCTCCTGTGTACATCTACATCAAATCCCCCCACTCCTGTGTACATCTCCATCGACCCACTCTCCTGTGTACATCTCCATCGACCCCGCCTCCTGTGTCCATCTCCATCGACCCCCCCTCTTGTTTACATCTCCATCGACACCCACTCTCCTGTATACATCTCCATCGATCCCCTCTCCTGTATACATCTCCATCGACCCCCCTCTCCTGTGTACATCTCCATCGACCCCCCCTCCTGTGTACATCTCCATCGACCCCCCCTCCTGTGTACATCTCCATTGACCCCCCCTGTGTACATCTCCATCGACCTCCCCTCCTGTGTACATCTCCATCAACCCCCCCCTCTCCTGTGAACATCTCCATCGACCCCCTCTCCTGTGTACATCTCCATCGACCCCCTCTCCTGTATACATCTGCAACGACCCCCCTCTCCTAAGTACATCACCATCGACCCCCCTCTCTTGTGTACATCTTCATCAACCCCCCACTCCTGTGTACATCTCCATCGACCCCCTCTCCTGTGTACATCTCCATCGATCCCCTCTCCTGTGTACATCTCCATCAACCCCCCCTCTCCTGTGTACATCTCCATCGACCCCCCTCTCCTGTGTACATCTCCATCGACCCCCCCCCTCCTGTGTACAGCTCCATCGACCCCCCTCCTGTGTACATCTCCATTGACCCCCCCTGTGTACATCTCCATCGACCCCCCCCTCCTGTGTACATCTCCATCAACTCCCCCCCTCTCCTGTGTATATCTCCATTGACCCCCCCTCTCCTGTGTACATCTCCATCGATCCCCTCTCCTGTGTACATCTCCATCGACCCCCTCTCCTGTGTACATCTCCATCAACCCCCCTCTCCTGTGTACATCTCCATCGACCCCCTCTCCTGTATACATCTCCATCGATCCCCTCTCCTGTGTACAGCTCCATCGACCCCCCCTCCTGTGTACATCTCCATCGACCCCCCCTCCAGTGTACATCTCCATCGTCCCCCTCTCCTGTGTACATCTCCATCGACCCACTCACCTGTGTACATCAACCCCCTCTCCTGTGTACATCTCCATCAACCCCCGTTCTCCTGTGTACATCTCCATCGACCCCCTCTCCTGTGTACATCTCCATCGACCCCCCTCTCCTGTGTACATCTCCATCGACCCCCTCTCTTGTGTACATCTCCATCACCCTCCCCCTCCTGTGTACATCACGATCGACCCCCTCTCCTGTGTACATCTCCATCGACCCCCTCTCCTGTGTACATCTCCATCGACCCCCTCTCCTGTATACATCTCCATCGACCCCCCCTCCTGTGTACATCTGCATCGACCCCCTCTCCTGTGTACATCTCCATCGACCCCCTCTCCTGTGTACATCTCCATCGACCCCCCTCTCCTGTGTACATCGCCATCGACCCCCCTCTCCTGTGTACATCTCCATCGACCCCCCTCTCTTGTGTACATCTCCATCGACACCCCTCTCCTGTGTACATTTCCATCAACCCCCTCTCCTGTGTACAGCTCCATCGACCCCCCTCTCCTGTGTACATCTCCATCGACCCCCCCTCTCCCGTGTACATCTCCATCGATCACCTCTCCTGTTTACATCTCCATCGACCCCCTCTCCTGTGTACATCTCCATCGATCCCCTCTCCTGTGTACATCTCCATCGACCCCCCCCTCCTGTTTACATCTCTATCGACCCCCTCTCCTGTGTACATCTCCATCGATCCCCTCTCCTGTATACATCTCCATCGACCCCCCTCTCCTGTGTACATCTCCATCGACCCCCCCCTCCTGTGTACAGCTCCATCGTCCCCCCTCCTGTGTACATCTCCATTGACCCCCCCTGTGTACAACTCCATCTAACCCCCCCTCCTGTGTACATCTCCATCAAATCCCCCCCTCTCCTGTGTATATCTCCATTGACCCCCCCTCTCCTGTGTACATCTCCATCGATCCCCTCTCCTGTGTACATCTCCATCGACCCCCTCTCCTGTGTACATCTCCATCAACCCCCCTCTCCTGTGTACATCTCCATCGACCCCCCCTCCTGTGTACATCTCCATCGACCCCCCCTCCTGTGTACATCTCCATCGTCCCCCTCTCCTGTGTACATCTCCATCGACCCCCTCACCTGTGTACATCAACCCCCTCTCCTGTGTACATCTCCATCAACCCCCGTTCTCCTGTGTACATCTCCATCGACACCCTCTCCTGTGTACATCTCCATCGACCCCCCTCTCCTGTGTACATCTCCATCGACCCCCTCTCTTGTCTACATCTCCATCACCCTCCCCCTCCTGTGTACATCACGATCGACCCCGTCTCCTGTGTACATCTCCATCGACCCCCTCTCCTGTGTACATCTCCATCGACCCCCTCTCCTGTGTACATCTCCATCGACCCCCCTCTCCTGTGTACATCGCCATCGACCCCCCTCTCCTGTGTACATCTCCATCGACCCCCCTCTCCTGTGTACATCTCCATCGACCCCCCTCTCTTGTGTACATCTCCATCGACCCCCCTCTCCTGTGTACATTTCCATCGACCCCCTCTCCTGTATACATCTGCATCGATCACCTCTCCTGTTTACATCTCCATCGACCCCCTCTCCTGTGTACATCTCCATCGATCCCCTCTCCTGTGTACATCTCCATCGACCCCCCCCTCCTGTGTCCATCTCCATCGACCCCCTCTCCTGTATACATCTCCATCGATCCCCTCTCCTGTGTCCATCTCCATCGACCCCCCCCCTCCTGTGTACAGCTCCATCGACCCCCCTCCTGTGTACATCTCCATTGACCCCCCCTGTGTACATCTCCATCGACCCCCCCCTCCTGTGTACATCTCCATCAACTCCCCCCCTCTCCTGTGTATATCTCCATTGACCCCCCCTCTCCTGTGTACATCTCCATCGATCCCCTCTCCTGTGTACATCTCCATCGACCCCCTCTCCTGTGTACATCTCCATCGACCCCCCTCTCCTGTGTACATCTCCATCGACCCCCTCTCTTGTGTACATCTCCATCACCCTCCCCCTCCTGTGTACATCACGATCGACCCCCCTCCTGTGTACATATCCATCGACCCCCTCTCCTGTGTACATCTCCATCGACCCCCCCTCCTGTGTACATCTGCATCGACCCCCTCTCCTGTGTACATCTCCATCGACCCCCTCTCCTGTGTACATATCCATCGACCCCCCTCTCCTGTGTACATCGCCATCGACCCCTCTCTCCTGTGTACATCTCCATCGACCCCCCTCTCCTGTGTACATCTCCATCGACCCCCCTCTCTTGTGTACATCTCCATCGACCCCCCTCTCCTGTGTACATTTCCATCGACCCCCTCTCCTGTATACATCTCCATCGATCACCTCTCCTGTTTACATCTCCATCGACCCCCTCTCCTGTGTACATCTCCATCGATCCCCTCTCCTGTGTACATCTCCATCGACCCCCCCCTCCTGTTTACATCTCCATCGACCCCCTCACCTGTGTACATCAACCCCCTCTCCTGTGTACATCTCCATCAACCCCCGTTCTCCTGTGTACATCTCCATCGACACCCTCTCCTGTGTACATCTCCATCGACCCCCCTCTCCTGTGTACATCTCCATCGACCCCCTCTCTTGTCTACATCTCCATCACCCTCCCCCTCCTGTGTACATCACGATCGACCCCGTCTCCTGTGTACATCTCCATCGACCCCCTCTCCTGTGTACATCTCCATCGACCCCCTCTCCTGTGTACATCTCCATCGACCCCCCTCTCCTGTGTACATCGCCATCGACCCCCCTCTCCTGTGTACATCTCCATCGACCCCCCTCTCCTGTGTACATCTCCATCTACCCCCCTCTCTTGTGTACATCTCCATCGACCCCCCTCTCCTGTGTACATTTCCATCGACCCCCTCTCCTGTATACATCTCCATCGATCACCTCTCCTGTTTACATCTCCATCGACCCCCTCTCCTGTGTACATCTCCATCGATCCCCTCTCCTGTGTACATCTCCATCGACCCCCCCTTCCTGTGTCCATCTCCATCGACCCCCTCTCCTGTATACATCTCCATCGATCCCCTCTCCTGTGTCCATCTCCATCGACCCCCTCTCCTGTGTACATCTCCATCAACCCCCCCTCTCTTGTGTCCATCTCCATCAACCCCCCTCTCTTGTCCATCTCCATCGACCCCCCTCTCCTGTGTACATCTCCATCGACCCCCCCTCCTGTGTACATCTCCATCGACCCCCCCCTCCTGTCCATCTCCATCGACCCCCGCTCTTCTGTGTACATCTCCATCGACCCCCTCTCCTGTGTACATCTCCATCGACTCTCTCTCCTGTGTCCATCTCCATCGACTCCCCCTCTGCTGTGTACATCTCCATCGACACCCCCTCTCCTATGTATATCTCCATCGACCCCCTCTCCTGTGTACATCTCCACCAGTTTCCCCTCTCCTGTGTACATCTCCATCAACCCCACCTCCTGTGTACATCTACATCAAATCCCCCCACTCCTGTGTACATCTCCATCGACCCCCCCTCTCCTGTGTACATCTCCATCGACCCACTCTCCTGTGCACATCTCCATCGACCCCCCTCTCCTGTGTACATCACCATCGACCCCCCCCTCCTGTGTACATCACCATCGACCCCCCTCCTGTGTACCTCTCCATCGACCCACTCTCCTGTGTACATCTCCATCGAACCCCCCCTCTCCTGTGTACATCTCCATCAACCCCCCCTCTCCTGTGTACATCTCCATCGACCCCCCTCTCCTGTGTACATCTCCATCGACCCCCCCTCCTGTGTATATCACCATCGACCCCCCTCCTGTGTACCTCTCCATCGACCCACTCTCCTGTGTACATGTCCATCGACCCCCCTCTCCTGTGTACATCTCCATCGACCCCCTCTCCTGTGTACATCTCCAACGACCACCTCTCCTGTGTACATCTCCATCGACCCCCTTTCCTGTGTACATCTCCATCGACCCCCTCTGCTGTGTACATCTCCATCGACCCCCCTCTCCTGTGTACATCGCCATCGACCCCCTCTCCTGTGTACATCTCCATCGAACCCCCTCTCCTGTTTACAACCCAATCAACCCCCTCCTGTGTACATCTCCATCAACCCCCCCTCTCCTGTGTACATCTCTGTTGACCCCCCTCTCCTGTGTACATCTCCATCGACCCGCCCTCTCCTGTGTACATCTCCATCGACCCCCCTCTCCTGTGTACATCTCCATCGACCCCCTCTCCTGTGTACATCTCCATCGACCCCCCCTCTCCTGTGTACATCTCCATCGACCCCCCCTCTCCTGTGTACATCTCTCATCGATCCCCTCTCCTGTGTACATCTCCATCGACCCCCCCCTCTCCTGTGCACATCTGCATCGACCCCCCCTCCTGTGTACATCTCCATCGACCCCCCCTCCTGTGTCCATCTGCATCGACCCCCCCTCTCCTGTGTACATCTCTATCGACCCCCTCTCTTGTGTCCATCTCCATCGACCCTCTCTCCTGTGTCCATCTCCATCGACCCCCCCTCTCCAGTGTACATCTCCATCGACTCCCCCTCTCCTGTGTACATCTCCATCGACCCCACTCTCCTGTGTACAGCTCCATCGACCCCCTCTCCTGTGTACATCTCCATCGACCCCCACTCTCCTGTGTACATCTCCATCGACCCCCTCTCCTGTGTACATCTCCACCACTTTCCCCTCTCCTGTGTACATCTCCACCAACCCCCACTCTCCTGTGTACATCTACATCAAATCCCCCCACTCCTGTGTACATCTCCATCGACCCACTCTCCTGTGTACATCTTCATCGACCCCGCCTCTGTGTCCATCTCCATCGACCCCCCCCTCTTGTTTACATCTCCATCGACACCCACTCTCCTGTATACATCTCCATCGATCCCCTCTCCTGTATACATCTCCATCGACCCCCCTCTCCTGTGTACATCTCCATCGACCCCCCCTCCTGTGTACATCTCCATCGACCCCCCCTCCTGTGTACATCTCCATTGACCCCCCCCTGTGTACATCTCCATCGACCTCCCCCTCCTGTGTACATCTCCATCAACCCCCCCCCTCTCCTGTGAACATCTCCATCGACCCCCTCTCCTGTGTACATCTCCATCGACCCCCTCTCCTGTATACATCTCCATCGACCCCCCTCTCCTGTGTACATTTCCATCGACCCCCTCTCCTGTATACATCTCCATCGATCACCTCTCCTGTTTACATCTCCATCGACCCCCTCTCCTGTGTACATCTCCATCGATCCCCTCTCCTGTGTACATCTCCATCGACCCCCCCCCTCCTGTTTACATCTCCATCGACCCCCTCACCTGTGTACATCAACCCCCTCTCCTGTGTACATCTCCATCAACCCCCGTTCTCCTGTGTACATCTCCATCGACACCCTCTCCTGTGTACATCTCCATCGACCCCCCTCTCCTGTGTACATCTCCATCGACCCCCTCTCTTGTCTACATCTCCATCACCCTCCCCCTCCTGTGTACATCACGATCGACCCCGTCTCCTGTGTACATCTCCATCGACCCCCTCTCCTGTGTACATCTCCATCGACCCCCTCTCCTGTGTACATCTCCATCGACCCCCCTCTCCTGTGTACATCGCCATCGACCCCCCTCTCCTGTGTACATCTCCATCGACCCCCCTCTCCTGTGTACATCTCCATCGACCCCCCTCTCTTGTGTACATCTCCATCGACCCCCCTCTCCTGTGTACATTTCCATCGACCCCCTCTCCTGTATACATCTCCATCGATCACCTCTCCTGTTTACATCTCCATCGACCCCCTCTCCTGTGTACATCTCCATCGATCCCCTCTCCTGTGTACATCTCCATCGACCCCCCCCTCCTGTGTCCATCTCCATCGACCCCCTCTCCTGTATACATCTCCATCGATCCCCTCTCCTGTGTCCATCTCCATCGACCCCCCTCTCCTGTGTACATCTCCATCAACCCCCCCTCTCTTGTGTCCATCTCCATCAACCCCCCTCTCTTGTCCATCTCCATCGACCCCCCTCTCCTGTGTACATCTCCATCGACCCCCCCCCTCCTGTGTACATCTCCATCGACCCCCCCTCCTGTCCATCTCCATCGACCCCCGCTCTTCTGTGTACATCTCCATCGACCCCCTCTCCTGTGTACATCTCCATCGACTCTCTCTCCTGTGTCCATCTCCATCGACTCCCCCTCTGCTGTGTACATCTCCATCGACACCCCCTCTCCTATGTATATCTCCATCGACCCCCTCTCCTGTGTACATCTCCACCAGTTTCCCCTCTCCTGTGTACATCTCCATCAACCCCACCTCCTGTGTACATCTACATCAAATCCCCCCACTCCTGTGTACATCTCCATCGACCCCCCCTCTCCTGTGTACATCTCCATCGACCCACTCTCCTGTGCACATCTCCATCGACCCCCCTCTCCTGTGTACATCACCATCGACCCCCCCCCTCCTGTGTACATCACCATCGACCCCCCTCCTGTGTACCTCTCCATCGACCCACTCTCCTGTGTACATCTCCATCGAACCCCCCCTCTCCTGTGTACATCTCCATCAACCCCCCCTCTCCTGTGTACATCTCCATCGACCCCCCTCTCCTGTGTACATCTCCATCGACCCCCCCTCCTGTGTATATCACCATCGACCCCCCTCCTGTGTACCTCTCCATCGACCCACTCTCCTGTGTACATGTCCATCGACCCCCCTCTCCTGTGTACATCTCCATCGACCCCCTCTCCTGTGTACATCTCCAACGACCACCTCTCCTGTGTACATCTCCATCGACCCCCTTTCCTGTGTACATCTCCATCGACCCCCTCTGCTGTGTACATCTCCATCGACCCCCCTCTCCTGTGTACATCGCCATCGACCCCCTCTCCTGTGTACATCTCCATCGAACCCCCTCTCCTGTTTACAACCCAATCAACCCCCTCCTGTGTACATCTCCATCAACCCCCCCTCTCCTGTGTACATCTCTGTTGACCCCCCTCTCCTGTGTACATCTCCATCGACCCCCCTCTCCTGTGTACATCTCCATCGACCCCCCTCTCCTGTGTACATCTCCATCGACCCCCCTCTCCTGTGTACATCTCCATCGACCCCCCCCTCTCCTGTGTACATCTCCATCGACCCCCCCCTCTCCTGTGTACATCTCTCATCGATCCCCTCTCCTGTGTACATCTCCATCGACCCCCCCCCTCTCCTGTGCACATCTGCATCGACCCCCCCTCCTGTGTACATCTCCATCGACCCCCCCTCCTGTGTCCATCTGCATCGACCCCCCCTCTCCTGTGTACATCTCTATCGACCCCCTCTCTTGTGTCCATCTCCATCGACCCTCTCTCCTGTGTCCATCTCCATCGACCCCCCCCTCTCCAGTGTACATCTCCATCGACTCCCCCTCTCCTGTGTACATCTCCATCGACCCCACTCTCCTGTGTACAGCTCCATCGACCCCCTCTCCTGTGTACATCTCCATCGACCCCCACTCTCCTGTGTACATCTCCATCGACCCCCTCTCCTGTGTACATCTCCACCACTTTCCCCTCTCCTGTGTACATCTCCACCAACCCCCACTCTCCTGTGTACATCTACATCAAATCCCCCCACTCCTGTGTACATCTCCATCGACCCACTCTCCTGTGTACATCTTCATCGACCCCGCCTCCTGTGTCCATCTCCATCGACCCCCCCTCTTGTTTACATCTCCATCGACACCCACTCTCCTGTATACATCTCCATCGATCCCCTCTCCTGTATACATCTCCATCGACCCCCCTCTCCTGTGTACATCTCCATCGACCCCCCCTCCTGTGTACATCTCCATCGACCCCCCCTCCTGTGTACATCTCCATTGACCCCCCCTGTGTACATCTCCATCGACCTCCCCTCCTGTGTACATCTCCATCAACCCCCCCCCCTCTCCTGTGAACATCTCCATCGACCCCCCTCTCCTGTGTACATCTCCATCGACCCCCTCTCCTGTATACATCTGCAACGACCCCCCTCTCCTAAGTACATCACCATCGACCCCCCTCTCTTGTGTACATCTCCATCAACCCCCCACTCCTGTGTACATCTCCATCGACCCCCTCTCCTGTGTACATCTCCATCGATCCCCTCTCCTGTGTACATCTGCATCGACCCCCTCTCCTGTGTACATCTCCATCAACCCCCCTCTCCTGTGTACATCTCCATCGACCCCCTCTCCTGTATACATCTCCATCGATCCCCTCTCCTGTGTACAGCTCCATCGACCCCCCCTCCTGTGTACATCTCCATCGACCCCCCCTCCAGTGTACATCTCCATCGTCCCCCTCTCCTGTGTACATCTCCATCGACCCACTCACCTGTGTACATCAACCCCCCTCTCCTGTGTACATCTCCATCAACCCCCGTTCTCCTGTGTACATCTCCATCGACCCCCTCTCCTGTGTACATCTCCATCAACCCCCCTCTCCTGTGTACATCTCCATCGACCCCCTCTCTTGTGTACATCTCCATCACCCTCCCCCTCCTGTGTACATCACGATCGACCCCCTCTCCTGTGTACATCTCCATCGACCCCCTCTCCTGTGTACATCTCCATCGACCCCCTCTCCTGTATACATCTCCACATCGACCCCCCCTCCTGTGTACATCTGCATCGACCCCCTCTCCTGTGTACATCTCCATCGACCCCCTCTCCTGTGTACATCTCCATCGACCCCCCTCTCCTGTGTACATCGCCATCGACCCCCCTCTCCTGTGTACATCTCCATCGACCCCCCCTCTCCTGTGTACATCTCCATCGACCCCCCTCTCTTGTGTACATCTCCATCGACACCCCTCTCCTGTGTACATTTCCATCAACCCCCTCTCCTGTGTACAGCTCCATCGACCCCCCTCTCCTGTGTACATCTCCATCGACCCCCCCCTCTCCCGTGTACATCTCCATCGATCACCTCTCCTGTTTACATCTCCATCGACCCCCTCTCCTGTGTACATCTCCATCGATCCCCCTCTCCTGTGTACATCTCCATCGACCCCCCCCTCCTGTTTACATCTCTATCGACCCCCTCTCCTGTGTACATCTCCATCGATCCCCTCTCCTGTATACATCTCCATCGACCCCCCTCTCCTGTGTACATCTCCATCGACCCCCCCCTCCTGTGTACAGCTCCATCGTCCCCCCTCCTGTGTACATCTCCATTGACCCCCCCTAGTGTACATCTCCATCGACCCCCCCCCTCCTGTGTACATCTCCATCAAATCCCCCCCCTCTCCTGTGTATATCTCCATTAACCCCCCCTCTCCTGTGTACATCTCCATCGATCCCCTCTCCTGTGTACATCTCCATCGACCCCCCTCTCCTGTGTACATCTCCATCAACCCCCCTCTCCTGTGTACATCTCCATCGACCCCCCCTCCTGTGTACATCTCCATCGACCCCCCCTCCTGTGTACATCTCCATCGTCCCCCTCTCCTGTGTACATCTCCATCGACCCCCTCACCTGTGTACATCAACCCCCTCTCCTGTGTACATCTCCATCAACCCCCGTTCTCCTGTGTACATCTCCATCGACACCCTCTCCTGTGTACATCTCCATCGACCCCCCTCTCCTGTGTACATCTCCATCGACCCCCTCTCTTGTCTACATCTCCATCACCCTCCCCCTCCTGTGTACATCACGATTGACCCCGTCTCCTGTGTACATCTCCATCGACCCCCTCTCCTGTGTACATCTCCATCGACCCCCTCTCCTGTGTACATCTCCATCGACCCCCCTCTCCTGTGTACATCGCCATCGACCCCCCCTCTCCTGTGTACATCTCCATCGACCCCCCTCTCCTGTGTACATCTCCATCGACCCCCCCTCTCTTGTGTACATCTCCATCGACCCCCCTCTCCTGTGTACATTTCATCGACCCCCTCTCCTGTATACATCTGCATCGATCACCTCTCCTGTTTACATCTCCATCGACCCCCTCTCCTGTGTACATCTCCATCGATCCCCTCTCCTGTGTACATCTCCATCGACCCCCCCCCTCCTGTGTCCATCTCCATCGACCCCCTCTCCTGTATACATCTCGATCGATCCCCTCTCCTGTGTCCATCTCCATCGACCCCCCCCCCTCCTGTGTACAGCTCCATCGACCCCCCCTCCTGTGTACATCTCCATTGACCCCCCCTGTGTACATCTCCATCGACCCCCCCCCTCCTGTGTACATCTCCATCAACTGCCCCCTCTCCTGTGTATATCTCCATTGACCCCCCCTCTCCTGTGTACATCTCCATCGATCCCCTCTCCTGTGTACATCTCCATCGACCCCCTCTCCTGTGTACATCTCCATCAACCCCCCTCTCCTGTGTACATCTCCATCGACCCCCTCTCCTGTAAACATCTCCATCGATCCCCTCTCCTGTGTACAGCTCCATCGACCCCCCCTCCTGTGTACATCTCCATCGACCCCCCCTCCAGTGTACATCTCCATCGTCCCCCTCTCCTGTGTACATCTCCATCGACCCACTCACCTGTGTACATCAACCCCCTCTCCTGTGTACATCTCCATCAACCCCCGTTCTCCTGTGTACATCTCCATCGACCCCCCTCTCCTGTGTACATCTCCATCGACCCCCTCTCTTGTGTACATCTCCATCACCCTCCCCCTCCTGTGTACATCACGATCGACCCCCTCTCCTGTGTACATCTCCATCGACCCCCTCTCCTGTGTACATCTCCATCGACCCCCCTCTCCTGTATACATCTCCATCGACCCCCCCTCCTGTGTACATCTGGCATCGACCCCCTCTCCTGTGTACATCTCCATCGACCCCCTCTCCTGTGTACATCTCCATCGACCCCCCTCTCCTGTGTACATCGCCATCGACCCCCCTCTCCTGTGTACATCTCCATCGACCCCCCCTCTCCTGTGTACATCTCCATCGACCCCCCCTCTCTTGTGTACATCTCCATCGACACCCCTCTCCTGTGTACATTTCCATCAACCCCCTCTCCTGTGTACAGCTCCATCGACCCCCCTCTCCTGTGTACATCTCCATCGACCCCCCCCTCTCCCGTGTACATCTCCATCGATCACCTCTCCCGTTTACATCTCCATCGACCCCCTCTCCTGTGTACATCTCCATCGATCCCCCTCTCCTGTGTACATCTCCATCGACCCCCCCCCTCCTGTTTACATCTCTATCGACCCCCTCTCCTGTGTACATCTCCATCGATCCCCTCTCCTGTATACATCTCCATCGACCCCCCTCTCCTGTGTACATCTCCATCGACCCCCCCCTCCTGTGTACAGCTCCATCGTCCCCCCTCCTGTGTACATCTCCATTGACCCCCCCTGTGTACATCTCCATCGACCCCCCCCTCCTGTGTACATCTTCATCAAATCCCCCCCTCTCCTGTGTATATCTCCATTGACCCCCCCTCTCCTGTGTACATCTCCATCGATCCCCTCTCCTGTGTACATCTCCATCGACCCCCTCTCCTGTGTACATCTCCATCAACCCCCCTCTCCTGTGTACATCTCCATCGACCCCCCCTCCTGTGTACATCTCCATCGACCCCCCCTCCTGTGTACATCTCCATCGTCCCCCTCTCCTGTGTACATCTCCATCGACCCCCTCACCTGTGTACATCAACCCCCTCTCCTGTGTACATCTCCATCAACCCCCGTTCTCCTGTGTACATCTCCATCGACACCCTCTCCTGTGTACATCTCCATCGACCCCCCTCTCCTGTGTACATCTCCATCGACCCCCTCTCTT
Organism: Hypanus sabinus; assembly: GCF_030144855.1. Taxonomy (NCBI): domain Eukaryota; kingdom Metazoa; phylum Chordata; class Chondrichthyes; order Myliobatiformes; family Dasyatidae; genus Hypanus; species Hypanus sabinus. The sequence goes on from NW_026779926.1 coordinate 62,198, forward strand.
GTCTACATCTCCATCACCCTCCCCCTCCTGTGTACATCACGATCGACCCCGTCTCCTGTGTACATCTCCATCGACCCCCTCTCCTGTGTACATCTCCATCGACCCCCTCTCCTGTGTACATCTCCATCGACCCCCCTCTCCTGTGTACATCGCCATCGACGCCCCTCTCCTGTGTACATCTCCATCGACCCCCCTCTCCTGTGTACATCTCCATCGACCCCCCTCTCTTGTGTACATCTCCATCGACCCCCCTCTCCTGTGTACATTTCCATCGACCCCCTCTCCTGTATACATCTGCATCGATCACCTCTCCTGTTTACATCTCCATCGACCCCCTCTCCTGTGTACATCTCCATCGATCCCCTCTCCTGTGTACATCTCCATCGACCCCCCCCTCCTGTGTCCATCTCCATCGACCCCCTCTCCTGTATACATCTCCATCGATCCCCTCTCCTGTGTCCATCTCCATCGACCCCCTCTCCTGTGTACATCTCCATCAACCCCCCCTCTCTTGTGTCCATCTCCATCGACCCCCCCCTCTCTTGTCCATCTCCATCGACCCCCCTCTCCTGTGTACATCTCCATCGACCCCCCCTCCTGTATACATCTCCATCGACCCCCCCCTCCTGCCCATCTCCATCGACCCCCGCTCTTCTGTGTACATCTCCATCGACCCCCTCTCCTGTGTACATCTCCATCGACTCTCTCTACTGTGTCCATCTCCATCGACCCCCCCCTCTGCTGTGTACATCTCCATCGACACCCCCTCTCCTATGTATATCTCCATCGACCCCCCTCTCCTGTGTACATCTCCACCAGTTTCCCCTCTCCTGTGTACATCTCCATCAACCCCACCTCCTGTGTACATCTACATCAAATCCCCCCTCCTGTGTACAGCTCCATCGTCCCCCCTCCTGTGTACATCTCCATCGACCCCCCCTCCTGTCCATCTCCATCGACCCCCGCTCTTCTGTGTACATCTCCATCGACCCCCTCTCCTGTGTACATCTCCATCGACTCTCTCTCCTGTGTCCATCTCCATCGACCCCCCCTCTGCTGTG
>NW_026779927.1:0-63070 GCF_030144855.1 Hypanus sabinus
GCAGTCAGGGTCTGTGGGAAGGAACAACTCTTGGTGAAACCCTTTCCGCAACTGGATAACACGTTGGATTGACATCTGCATACACGAATGGGAGCTAGGTAGGTTGCACGTCATTTGACGAGATTTGTTGATGTCGGACAATTATACCGCTCAGTGACAATTGGCGAGGGTGATTTTGACGGAAGGTCAGCGAACCGATTTGTCTATGGCAATAGGCGGGGTCGCTCGCTGGACAAAAGAGCAATGGGGACTCTGTACAATGAGGGATATGAAACCGGCGAAAGCTTTTCACGTTCAGAGACCGTGCTGCCCACTTCAGTGAAAGAATGAAGTCCACTTCTTTACACTGACGCTGAAATATCCGTTCTCTGCATTTGATTCTTTTAGTTTTACAAGTCGGTAAAGCAGCAAACTACAAAGCGTTTAAGCTGCCCAGAGGGGGATTGATCAGAGTCGTAAGAGAAATGAAATTTGCATAATGAGTGTAAAAATCTATAAATCTGCCAGCTGGTACATAGTCAGGGTGTTACATTTTTATTGGCATTAAGGTTTCTATTCCCTTGCGCTGCAGTTTGAGCGCTGCAAACAGGATTCGAATCTGCGCGGCGAATCCCCTTTGGATTTCAAGTCCAACGCCTTAACCACTCGGCCATTGCAGCTCCATCAATGTTCATTGATGAACACTGTAGCACTACAACTGAAGTGATGGTTGTACTTGATTTATTTTCGGTAACGAAAAAGGTGATTCATCATTCTAATACAAATAGTATAATTCGACAGCTTTGGAATTTGTTTCAACACAGTTACGTCAGAACGTGAGTGTGGAAGGATAACACTGCTGTTAGCATCGTAAATGAAGCAGATTTCCATTGTCGGGGATAAAGGTCGGGATCAGAATCAGGTTTATAATGAAGGACATATGTCAACATTACATTGTTGTTATATATTCTACCCCTCCTGAACCGAATGTTAAAATTGCATTTGCCTTCCGTTACCGCCGACTAAGCCTGGAAGTAAACATTCAGGGAATATTGCTCAAGTTCACTTTGCACCTCTGATTTCAGAAAACCTTCCCCGTTTAGAGAATTTTTTATCCTTTCTTCCAAGGTGCATCACCGTACCGCACGATGATCTATTTGACAAATCTCCGCCCTTTCTCCTCAACTGTCTTTGATCTTCAATGTGCTTCGAATCTTTTGAGTTATTTAACACATTGAAGTCAGGCTGCCTTTCTTTTATTCTCCTAACTTCCTTCTTTCAGAGTGGAGTGACAGACAATTCTCCAGTCGTCAGGATCTATTCTCGAATATCAAGTCGTCACTTTTATTGTCATTTCGACCATAACTGCTGGTACAGTATATTGCAAAAATGAGACAACTTTTTCTGCACCATGGTGGTACATAGCACAGTACAAAAAACTAGAGTGAACTCCATAAAAAGCAACACAGAATAAAACTACACTAGACGACAGACCTACCCAGGACTGCATGAAGTACACAAAACAGTACAGGCATTACAATAAATAATAAACAAGACAGTAAGGTGTCAGTCCAGGCTCTGTGTATTGGGGACTCTGATAGCTTGGGGGGAAGAAACTGTTACATCGTCTAGTCGTGAGAGCCCGAATGCTCCGGTATCTTTTTCCCAGACGGCAGGAGGGAGAAAAGTTTGTAGGAGCGGTGCTTGTGGTCCTTCATAATGCTGTTTCCTTTGCGGATGCAGCGTGTCGTGTAAATGTCCGTATTGGCGGGAAGAGAGACCCCGATAATCTTCTCAGCTGACCTCACTATCCGCTGCAGGGTCTTGCGATCATGAATGGTGCAGGTTCTGAACCAGGCAGTGATGCAGCTGCTCAGGATACTCTCAATACAACCCCTGTAGAATGCGATTAGATGGGGGTGTGGGAGATGGACTTTCCTCAGCCTTCGCAGAAAGTAGAGACGTTGCTGGGCTTTCTTCGCTATGGAGCTGTTGTGTATATATAATGATACGTGAAGGAGTGCCTACAGAATCTCGTCAGTTACCACTTCCAGAACCCTTGGGTGTAGTCCAACTGGTCCCGATGACATCTAACTTCAGTCCTTTCAGCTCCATAGGCACCTTCTCCAGGTGATAACATCCACTCTCACTGATGCCCTCTGACACGTGATCCTCGGTGCCATTATGCTGGTGTCTTCCACAGAGCAGCCTGGCGCAAAATATTCATTCAGTTTGTCCCTTTACTTTTTCCCCCATTACTGCTTCTTCCGCGTCATTTTCCAGCTTTCGGATACTCACTCTCGCATCCCTTTTATTCTTCATGGTGTTTTCTCTATTATTAGCCATTTAGTTTATTCCTCTCATCAAATTTTATTTGCGTTCTTCTGTATTTTGAAAGCATCCCAAACCTCTGGCTTCCCACTAATGTTTGCTATATTATAAACCCACATTTTTGTCTTTATTCTGTCATTACTTTCCAGTATTAGCCATTGTTGCCTCATCCTCCCCATCGAATATTTTTTCTTATTTGTGATGCATCTATTCTGCGCATTTCCAGTTGCCCCTAGAACACCAGCCCTGCTGGATCTGCCGTTAGCCCTGCTGGTTCCCCTCTCTAATCGACTTGACCAGCCCTAGACGGAAGGCGAAGCCTAGCGGAACGACCCCGTCCATGGGAATGCACCCGGCGATGGCCTGTCCTTGCCGGTCTCCATCGGGCCTCAGGTTCTCCAATGGGGTCACACATCCCGGTTCAACTGCCACCCCTGGAGTGATCCGACCCTGGTAACGGACCCGGCCATCGCCTGTACGTGCCTGTCTCCGTCAGGCCTCAGGTTCTCCAATGGGGTCACACATCCCGGTTCACCTGCCACCCCGGGAGTGATCGGACCCTGGTAACGGACCCGGCGATCGCCTGTACGTGCCGGTCTCCGTCAGGCCACAGGTTCTCCAATGGGGTCACACATCCGGTTCACCTGCTACCCCGGGAGTGATCGGATCCTGGTAACGGACCCGCCGATCGCTTGTACGTGCCGGTCTCCATCGGGACTCAGGTTCTCCAATGGGGGCACACATCCCGGTTCACCTGCCACCCCGGGAGTGATCGGACCCTGGTAACGGACCCGGCGATCGCCCGTACGTGCCCATCTCCGTCAGGCCTCAGGTTCTCCAATGGGGACACACATCCCGGTTCACCTGCCACACCGGGAGTGATCGGACCCTGGTAACGGACCCGGCGATCGCCTGTACGTGCCGGTCTCCGTCAGCTCTCAGGTTCTCCAATGGGGGCACACATCCCGGTTCACCTGCCACCCTGGGAGTGATCGGATCCTGGTAACGGACCCGGCGATCGCCTGTACGTGCCGGTCTCCATCGGGCCTCAGGTTCTCCAATGGGGGCACACATCCCGGTTCACCTGCCACCCCGGGAGTGATCAGACCCTGGTAACGGACCCGGCGATCGCCTGTACGTGCCGGTCTCCATCGGGACACAGGTTCTCCAATGGGGTCACACACCCGGTTCACCTGCCACACCGGGAGTGATCGGACCCTGGTAACGGACCCGGCGATCGCCTGTACGTGCCGGTCTCCGTCAGGTCTCAGGTTCTTCAATGGGGTCACACATCCCGGTTCACCTGCCACCGCGGCAGTGATCGGACCCTGGTAACGGACCCGGCGATCCCCTGTACGTGCCGGTCTCCGTCAGGCCTCAGGTTCTCCAATGGGGTCACACTCCCGGTTCACCTGCCACCCCGGGAGAGATCGGACCCTGGTAACGGACCCGGCGATCGCCTGTACGTGCCGGTCTCCATCGGGATTCAGGTTCTCCAATGGGGGCACACATCCCGGTTCACCTGCCACCCCGGGAGTGATCGGACCCTGGTAACGGACCCGGCGATCGCCCGTACGTGCCCGTCTCCGTCAGGCCTCAGGTTCTCCAATGGGGGCACACATCCCGGTTCACCCGCCACGCCGGGAGTGATCGGACACTGGTAACGGACCCGGCGATCGCCTGTACGTGCCCGTCTTCGTCAGGTCTCAGGTTCTCCAATGGGGGCACACATCCCGGTTCACCTGCCACCCTGGGAGTGATCGGACCCTGGTAACGGACCCGGCGATCGCCTGTACGTGCCGGTCTCCATCGGGACTCAGGTTCTCCAATGGGGTCACACACCCGGTTCACCTGCCACACCGGGAGTGATCGGACCCTGGTAACGGACCCGGCGATCGCCTGTACGTGCCGATCTCCATCGGGACTCAGGTTCTCCGATGGGGTCACACACCCGGTTCACCTGCCACACCGGGAGTGATCGGACCCTGGTAACGGACCCGGCGATCGCCTGTACGTGCCGGTCTCCGTCAGGTCTCAGGTTCTTCAATTGGGTCACACATCCCGGTTCACCTGCCACACCGGGAGTGATCGGACCCTGGTAACGGACCCGGCGATCGCCCGTACGTGCCCGTCTCCGTCAGGCCTCAGGTTCTCCAATGGGGGCACACATCCCGGTTCACCTGCCACCCTGGGAGTGATCGGATCCTGGTAACGGACCCGGCGATCGCCTGTACGTGCCCGTCTCCGTCAGGTCTCAGGTTCTCCAATGGGGGCATACATCCCGGTTCACCTGCCACCCTGGGAGTGATCGGACCCTGGTAACGGACCCGGCGATCGCCTGTACGTGCCGGTCTCTATCGGGCCTCAGGTTCTCCAATGGGGGCACACATCCCGGTTCACCTGCCACCCCGGGAGTGATCTGACCCTGGTAACGGACCCGGCGATCGCCTGTACGTGCCGGTCTCCATCGGGACTCAGGTTCTCCAATGGGGTCACACACCCGGTTCACCTGCCACACCGGGAGTGATCGGACCCTGGTAACGGACCCGGCGATCGCCTGTACGTGCCGGTCTCCGTCAGGTATTAGGTTCTCCAATGGAGTCACACATCCCGGTTCACCTGCCACACCGGGAATGATCGGACCCTGGTAACGGACCCGGCGATCGCCTGTACGTGCCGGTCTCCGTCAGGTATTAGGTTCTCCAATGGGGGCACACATCCCGGTTCACCTGACACCCCGGGAGTGATTGGACCCTGGCTCTCCTGAGGAAGCACTTTTGGTGGCCGTCCATAGAGGGGGCACCCTTTCATGTCTCGCTTTTTCCATCTGTGCCCGAGGAAAGTTCGCTCATCGACCACCCGCGGGTCTTCTTCGTCCTCTACCTGTACCTGTCGTCCCTGCTCAGACATCGCCCTAGACCGTCATTGGTCTACCACTTCCCGCGGAAACACAGCTGTCTTCATTGTGGTAGACCGATTCTCCAAGGCGGTGCGCTTTGTGGCCCTCCCTAAACTGCCTTCCTCTCAAGAACCGCAGATCTTCTCGTCTTCCGCCTCCACGGAATCCCCGCGGACATCGTATCAGATCGAGGTCCCCGGTTCGTCTCGCAGGTATGGAGAGCCTTTTGTCAGGCCTTATGTACATCGGCCAGCCTGTCATCCGGCTTCCACCCTCAGTCGAACGGGCAGAAGTAACGGGTCAACTAAGACCTGGAGGCGACGTTACGTTGTGTAACGGCAAACAAACCGTCGACCTGGAGCGACCACCTCCCGTGGGTTGAGTACGCCCACAACTCTCTGTTGAGCTCTGCCATTGGGAGGTATCCGTTCGAGTGCTCCATTGGGTAGCAACCCCCGCTGTTCCCCGCGCAAGAAGGGGAGATTGCGGTACCGTCGGTTCTGGACCATATTGATCTGTGCCGTAAGATTTCTGAGGAAAGACGCACAACCCTATTCAGATCAACAAATCGAAATACGAAGTGAGCCGACCGACACTGGACTCCGGCACCGGAGGTACCAACCTGGGCAGATGGTGTGGCTTTCCTCCAAAGACATCCCGCTCAAAAACGAATATAGGTAACTCGCCCCTCGCTTCCTGCGACCATTCAAATTTGAAAGGATTATCAATCCCACAGCGGTCCGCCTAATGCATTCACCCAACTTGTCATGTTTCTCAGTTCAAGCCAGTTTCCGTCAGCTTCTTGTGTTCCCCTGCTGAGACTCCCACACCTGCCCGTCTCATCGACAATCATCAGGCGTACACCGTCCGAAGACTACTGGACGTGTGCCGTCGGGGCCGGGGTCTCCAATACCTGGTGGACTGGGAAGTGTACGGTCCTGAAGAGTGTTCCTGGGTCCCTTGCTCTTTCATCCTAGATCCTTCCCTCATCCAGGACTTTCATCGGAACCATCCAGACAGGCCTGGAGGATCGCAGGAAGGCTCCTGTTGGTGGCGGTGGGGGTGGGGGTGTTGTATTTCATGGTCCCTTCGGGTACCTGGCGATCTTCCTCAGGAATTGGGCCTCAATCACCTCGATTAGTTCTCAATCATTTCCATTTTCCACTAAATACAAACACCTGTTTTCCATCAGCAAATGCATTATAAAAACCGTATGATCACAGCTAGAAGGTGCCAGTTCGTTGGGCGACTCGTGTTTGAGTAACCTCACCCCATGGATCTTAGGACGATCAGTTCTAAGTCTAGCATCGTTCCTGAATTCTCTACTAAAACCAAGACACCAGGTAAACACTAACTTGGCACCCATTCCACGCCCGTGTTCAGCACTTGGGTTCGTTCCACTGCCACGTCCTTGTAACATTCTACCTATACCCATATTACAGGGAATAAATTCCGAACTATTTAGTACTTGGTACTGAAAACGGAAAGGGATGGTGGGCAATATCTTTTGCTTAATGCTGTATTTCAGAGCAGGGCGGGGAGGGGATGCCTCGGGTCATTGCTCAAGAGCGCAAAGCATTGAGCGCTTTGCATGGTTTCTGTGGTGTAGTGGTTATCACTTTCGCTTCACACGCGAAAGGTCCCCAGTTCAATCCTGGGCAGAAACATTGTTTGGGCTTCAGTGCTTCAAATGAACTTGAGACTCAACTTTTCAGTTTGTGTTCAAGTTTACTGTCATGGGCATGGAGGTGTAAATATAATGAACTTTCGCTTTTCTAGCAGTAGCGCATTGTATTTCAAACCTGGCAAAGGTAAATTAAAGAAAGAAGAATTAATAGAAATTATATATAATTTACGGGAGATCATAAACGGATTTAGACCTAAGGAGGTTCGTAGATAACGTACACTGCAACGTACACGGGAGAATTAGCCTTCGAACCTATTGCCATGTATTGTCGCATGAGGATGCATTGTGGTTTCAACGGAGCTCGCATCTCAAATATTCCCATTCAGACAAACATCAGATAGAATAACCGTGTGCTGCAAAATTCCAAACCTACTTTAAAATGTTAAAACGCTTTCTTTTTCCTCCTCCTGTATTCCACTCCTTCCTAGTCCCACCAGACAGACTCTCTGTTCAAATTCCCCTGCACGTTCTACAAGGTTCCACCTTTTCTGTCTCTCTCTCTCTCTCTCTCTCTCTCTCCCCTCTCTCTCTCTCTCTCTCTCTCTCTCTCTCTCTCTCTCTCTCTCTCTCTCTCTCTCTCTCTCTCGCATTCAATCTCTCTGCTTTTCTTTGTTTTCTCTTTCGCGAGCAGCACCACATTCTGATGAAACATTCATTTTAAATGGGTATAAAAAGGACATTTAAATATCCTTTATTAGATTGTCCTAACTTTATTAAATACATCCTTCACATACACATAGAGCAAAAATCCTTACGTTATGTCTCAGTCTAAATGTACAATGCGCAAATTTATAGTAATTTATAATAAATATATGTACAACTCTATAGTCAATATAACATTGACATACAGTTGTGCCTGCATGAATTCAGCAGTCACATGTCCTCGTGGAAGAAGCTGTCCTGGAGCCCGTTGGTCCTAGCTTTTATGCTGCGCTACATTTTCCCGGATGGTAAAACCTGGAAGAGTTTGTGATTGTGGTGACTCGGGTGTCGAATGGTCTTTCGGACGCTTTATACACACTTGTCTCTATAAATGTCCTGAACAGTGAGAAGTACACATCTTTTGATGTGATGGACTGTCCGCAGTGCTCCCTGCAGGGTCCTGCGATTGAGGGAAGTACAGTTCCCAAAAGAGCCAGTGATGCAGCCAGTCAGGATGCTCTCAGATGTGGCTCTGTTGCAAGTTCTTAGGATATGGGTACCCACGCCAAATCTCTTCAACCGTCTGTGGTGAAAGAAGCGCAGTGCCGGTATGTACAGACTACCCGACATCCTCGGTGATGTTTATGCCAAGCACCTTAAAGCTATTCACCCCCTCAATCCAGGTCCCTTGATGTCTATAGGGGAGAGCCTGTCATTTGCTTAGGACAGCTGAACATACATTTATTGGCATGTTTCATTTTAATTAAGTTGTGGTACGTTCGTAAATTAATTCAAGCGGAACACTTAAAACTCGACTGATGTCCAAAAAAAAACCAAACAAAAAAACATGTCTTTGCACCTAATACAGCGTGATTGAAGCCTGCTGTGTTTCTGTTCCATTGACAGGAAGCGATCGCGATGGAAAATAAAGTGGAAATAATAAAGCCTTTGGAAATAGCGGAAACGCCATCGGCCATTGGAAAAACGTTAGGCTGGAGTCGGTCCACGATCGTAACAATTTTAAAGGATAACAGATAAAGTGAGAATGATGTAGCATGTGAAAGGCCCTGCCCCAATGAAAGCTACAATTATTACTAAGCAACGCAATGATTTTATTATTGGTATACATACCTTTCTTAAGTATTTTATATGCATAGAAAGGTAAAATATATACTATATACTAAGACAAACGTTTGACTAACTGACGCTAAATAATACCGGATGTAATTGTTCCGACTTACGTACAAATCCGACTTAAAGACGGGCTTGGAACGGAAAACGTACGTAACCCGGGGAGTACCTGTTATAATGATGATGATGATGATGATGATAAAGACGATGATAACAATAATAATAATGATGATCATCATCATAATACTTTAGTGATCCCGAATGGGAAATCCTTTCGTTAGAGTAGTAAATTTTAAAGGCACACTGTGGAAGAATTTAAGACTCTTTGGATATGTTGGGGTTGTGAATGTTCCTGAGATTCAGCTAAAATCAGCAAGAAAGAAGTTGCAGCGCCGGGTAGAAAGCAATCAAAATGTTGTACTCTAGTTCTAAGTTCAAAGTCAAGCAATGTTCTTCTTAAGTGCTTTTAGTTACACATTCTGTATCTATATAATGAAACGTGTCTACAAGCTAAGCAGAGCCCCTAAACACCGTTCTCAGGTGCAGTGGCTCTCTGTAATATCGTATAATGAACTTCTTTAGTCTGAAAAAATTCTCTGAGTCGCCCTGATTTGTTCCGTCTGCCGCGCCAGAGATTTTTCCGCAACAGATTAGCAACGAGGATGGGATCCTCTATCGAGTCTCCTCGGTGAAAGGAGGAGGCTAGAAGAGCAGGATCCAGAAAAGGAACCCTAAGCGGAAAAGGAGAAGCAAGACAGAAAGGATCGTGCCAAGTTGGGAAGGAAATTCTGTCTCCTAGCTGAAAGTGGGAGGCTGGTGCCCTGCGTTCTAGCAGAAAGAGGGACGGCAAGGGGTACTCGTATGGGTACCAAGGTAGCTACGGATCAATTCCATAACTGAACTCAAAGACCCGTGGAAAGGCAGAGGAAACACACCGGTGAGCGCTCTCGGTAAGATTCCGTGTGAAATAATACGAGCGCTCGGTATAGTTACTCAATGTTGCAGAACGGCTGGGAAAGCAAGGAAGGACCTTGAAAGCAAGAAAGAAGGTGGAAAAACGAATGAAGACTGTTAAAAAGAACCGCCGGTAGGTAAGAAAAACTCTGGTGCCACCATGGTCGCCAGTGAACACCATAGTAAGAGGAACTTGGGATAACGCGTAGGCTCAACCTTTATCAGTGTTCTCTATGGGTGGTCTCAAGGACACTGGCTCTATGGGGGCAGATTTAAGATCCCCCAATTCAGACTTGGTGGAATGTAGTGACTAACGGGAATGGGGACACTAATTGGGATCTTGAGTACATGATGGGATGTTTTGAAAAATGGATGAAGGTGGCCAAGAAGCACCAACCCACCCAAACTGAAAGAGAAGGAGAAGCAGGGGCAGGAGCTGTAGGGGGACGGGAGTTAAACGTTAAGACAGGGGTTGGAAGGGATGGGGCGACTCAATCTAAAATAAGTACGTGCTCGAGAGCGCGTCGTGGCAGGGAACCTCAGCCAGTGCCGGACTCGCAGATACAGCAGGCGCCAAAAATCATGATTGGAGACGTACCCATACTCAAACCCTGGATTCCCTCTGAGGCCCGGGATATTGTGGTTGAAGCCCCTAACCCGTTAAAAAGGCCGGCTGCATTCCTCAGTTGGGTAGAACAAATGTGCGAGATTTACATCCATGGAACCATAGAACCATAGAACAGTGCCGCACAGAATTAGGCCTTTTGGCCCTTCTTGGCTGTGCCGAAACATTTTTCTGCCTGCTCCCACTGCCCTGCAGCTAGACCATATCCTTCCATACACCTCTCATCCATGTAACTGTACGTTTTTCCTAAATGTTAAAAGTGAGCCTGCATTTACCATTTAATCTGGAAGCTCAATCCACACTCCCACCACTCCCTGTGTGAAGAAGCCTCCCTCCAATGTTCCCTTTAACCTTTTCCCCTTTAACCCTTAACCCATTTTCTCTGTTTTTTTCTCTCTCTCCCCTGGCCTTAGTGGAGAAAGCCTGCTTGCATTCACTCCATCTATACCCATTATAATTTTATACACCTCTATCAATTCGCCCTCATTCTTCCACGCTCCAGGAAGAAGTCCTAACTTATTCATCTTTTCTCTGTAACTCAGTTTCTCAAGTCCCGACAACAGCCTTGTATTCCTTCTCTGCACTCTTTCAATCTAATTAATAGCATTCCTGTAATTAGGTTACCAAACCTGCACACAATTCTCCAAATTCGGCCCCACCAGTGTCTTATACAATCTCAACATTAAATTACAACTCTAATTCTGAGTTATAAAGGCCAATGTGCCAGAGGATGTCTGCAGAACCCTATCTACCTGTGACGCCAGTTGTACGGAATTATGTAACTGTATTCCCAGATTACCCTGCTCTACTGCACCCCATCAGTGTCCTACCATTTAGCTTGCATGTTCACCTTGGTTTGTCCTTCCTCACACTTGCAATACCTCACACAGGAGCAATACATCACACTTGCCTGCATTAAACTCCATTTGCCATTTGTCAACCCATATTTCCAGCTGGTCCAATTCCCTCTGCAAGCTTTGAAAACATTCGTCACTGTTCACTACATCTTCAATCTTTGCATCATTAGCAAATTTGCTGATCTAATTTACCACATTGTCATCCAGATCATTGATATAATTGACAAATAACAATGAGCCCAGCACTGATCCCTGTGGCACCCTTTGTCAGGAGACTTACGAATTCTGTTCAGATGAGCTTATGGTAGCTCTTGGGTGGCCCTAAAAGAAACCTGACAGTTCCCACTTGGAGAGAATGAGGATTGGCGGACCGATGATGTGCAAGTACCTCCGGGAAATGAATCACAAGTGCATTGAACGCATTGAAGCCTTGTGGTACTTGCTGCAGGTAGTGCAGTATTGCTCCCGATCGCACTCTACTGCCTGGTATACTGGAGAAGATGTCCCGGAGTACAGGAAAAGGGCATTTACTTCTGAGGGTCAGAAAAGCGAAATATACCCGCAACCTTATTTTCGCTTCGGAAAAGAAGGGTTGGGTATTCCGGTAAACCTAACTGAAGAACAGCGGCCCCTGTCTCTTCAGGAGACAGATTCAGTTCCTCATTTAACCATTGCTATACGCTCGCCGTACCACGCTAAACAGACAGGTCCAATGATAAAACGATTGCAATCAGCAACATTTCCGGTATTTCCTACTTGTCGGGAGCCCGCCTTCCTTTTCAGCAAAGTTCCAAAGACAGCAGCCGCCCGAAACACCAAGTCCGGCCGCTCCTCTGGCATTAAAAGCAATAGACGCAAAACTATGGGCTCGACACGGGACGCATGTGGGCAGGGTACTCAATGCAAGGGATCACTCTGTCACACTGAAGAAGAATGCAGTCTTACCATGTATCAGGCAATACCGACTGGCCCCTGAGGCAGTAAAGCACATAGTCCCTGTGATTGATTCACTGCTCCAACAAGGGGTTCTTAACCTACCGTGAGCCACTGTAACATTCCCATACTGCCCATACCTAAAGTCAGTCGAACCAATGAGTGGCTCTTTGTGCAAGGCTTAAGAGCCGTCAATAATATCGTGATTCCAATAGTTCCAGTGGTACCTGATATCAATATGATTCTCCCGTCCTTTCCCGCCGGTGCTGAAGTTTATACGGTGGTGAACCTTTTTCTCCATCCCCCTCCATCCTTTTTCTCCATCCCCCTCCATCCAAACGGCCAATATCTGTATATTTTTACTTATAAAGGACAGCAAAATACTTGGACTCTATTACCACCCGGGGTAAAACGAAAGTGCAGCCCTGTATGCAGCAAATGTTACGTACAATTCGGATGAGTGTCTAGGAGGGGAATCTACTTTGCTACAATATGCTTATGATCTCTTAGTAGCGTCTTCTGGTCTATCAGTCTGCTTAAAAGACCCGATAGCTTTGCACCTGTTTCTAGCCGCTCGCATACATCGCATGTTACGATCGGAGCAACAATACTGCCAGTCAGTGGCGCAATACCTTCTATTCCGCTTGAAGGCTAGAGTTCGAGAGATAGGGCCGGACTGAATAACGGCTATCTTGCGAATACCGCCGCCTAAGATGAAGAAGGAAGACCTTTCCTTCCTGGGAATGGTCGGCTCCTGCCGTCAGTGGATCCACGATTGCCGTCTACATGATGTCGCCCTCCGCGCCGCAGCTGCCAAGAATGCAACCGGGCGAGTCATCTCATCGGCCAAAAGACGACGTAGTGTCAGTAGGTTACACCATAGTCGATATATACCAGACACAGGAAGCCTATGCACTGACGCCAGGAACCATAGTTGATCTATACCAGACAGAGGGAGCCTATGCACTGCCCCCGGGAACCATAGTTGATCTATTCCAGACAGAGGAAGCCTATGCACTGCCCCCGGGAACCATAGTTGATCTATTCCAGACAGAGGGAGTCTATGCACTGCCCCCAGGAACTTCTGCGCAGGCAGCCGAACATGTTGCACTCACCCTAGCTTGTATATTGGCCAGGAATTGGGACTCCCGATACGCCTTTGTGATGGTGCATGATTTTGGGCAAATATGGAAAAATAGGGGTTTCATAATCTCAGTGGGGAAGTGCATAAAACATTCACGACTAGTATTGAATCTTCTCGAAGCTATTCAACTGTCTTAGCAGCTAGAAATGATCAAATCTGGAGTCACACACCAATGCTGCAGATGAATTTTCCCAGGGAAATGACCGACCAGACCAAGCCGCAACGAAGTTTGTTTTAACTCAACATCCTATTTCACAAGGCCTTCGCGAATCGTACCCCACGCCTCTCTCTGCCCGAGAGCCCTCTGAGCTTCAGGTAACACAGCAGAACTTTGGGCCACAGGAAATGGAGGCATGGCAAAAGGCGCACTGACACTATAAAGATGGTTTTGGGTTCCACCCCGACGGGAGGGTGGTGTGTCCTCGAAGCTTGTTTTTGCCCCCGTGCCGCCTGGCGCATGCCCAGGCCAATATGGGTAAAGGAGGGATGCAGCATGTAATCGATCATCAGTGGTACGCACCCGGATAACACCTACAACACAGGAAATTACCCGTGCGTGAATCATTTGCCAGGGCAATGATCAGGGCAAATCGCCGGAGAAATTCTAACATCTCCCGATGCCTAAAATGCCGTTTGAAATTTTGCAAATTAATTTCCTTCATGTGCCACCGCCGTCGGGGTATAAATACATGCCAGTGATAGTTGACATGTTCACTCAGTGGGTGGAGGCCTATCCCACACGAAAGGATGATGTTCGTACAGTGGTAAAAATATTATGGAGAGAATTAATACCCCGGTACGGAATACACATGCGAATAAACAGTGATAGGGGAACACACTTCACGGGTCGAATGGTGAATGATTTGGTGCGGGCCTTGGGGTTCCAATGGAAATTCCATATCCCATATCAGCCTCCATCCTCAGGGATAGTCGAAAGGACGAATGGGGAACTGAAAGTAGCCCTGTTTAAAGTGCACCAGGACAATCAGCTATCCGGGCCAGAGGCACTCTCTATAGTGTTATGCGGAACAGGAAAAATAGGGCCACTGGAATTCTTATGGGGCGCCCCATGAACTACTGTCATTCGGCCCCCGGTTACCACTGAGAGACTGGCCCTGATCTGGAACAATTAACAAACCCCAGCGCACGCCCAAGCATTGGGCAAAACAGCCACCAAGCTGCATGAGACAGTGAGATAGGCGCAGAACCCTCTGGGAAGCGAGAACATGCATCATTTCCAACCCGGTAATAGGGTGTATGTAAAGGAGCTGAAAAAGCGTTCTCTTTCTTCTAGGTGTAAGCGCCCTTACACAGTGCTGATAATAACCGGAACCGCGGGGAAAGTTGAAGGAAACGGAGAATGGATTCACGCTACTAGGTGCACTGCACCAGGAGTTGGAAGACAAGAAAGCATGAAGCTGAAGAAGCCATTTGCTGTTATGGGGACTGATACTGCGGGAAGTCAGTGTGGCATTGTCCAGAAATACCTTTTTGTCACTTATTCCAGTCATTAAGGTGAAGAGTTGGACTCTTGTTGGGTGAGTGTAAAGATTCCTCAGCATGTCGCCCAGGGAATGTCCCTGGAAGGGGTCCCCATGAGCGGAAGCGAAATGCTTTCTGTGTAACTTACGAAGCTATTTAACACATCCTATTCCAGCTTTAGAACGAGATTGGCAGAAGGACTGTGATGTCAGTGAAGTGGATTGTGGATGTCCCTGCTTCAAAGGATGGCACCTCTTTATCCCAACGGAGGGAAAAAAGGATGCGCTCCTTCGAGTTAGTAAATACACAGAAAACTGTAAATGGAAATCATTATAATACGACAAGGGGAATAGGGGCATTTTGGTGTAATAGTTCTTGTACTGAATGGAAGGTGGGTCCTCCACCGCCTAGTCTAATGGGACTTACTGGGTATGTGTGGAAAGAGTTTTTCCATGGCTTCCAAGGCCGCCAGGCGAAAGTGAGAATGTATCCCCAGGAAATTGGACGGGCTGCTGTTATCTGGTCTATATAGTGCCCTCCATGCATCCTATGAATGATATGTCGCAACACCTTTATTTAAGGCTATGTAAGAGAGGGTAACAAAAGTGAAAGGTTTTGGACGACAGCATTTCCCTCATATGGTATTGCCCGAAATTCGCGATAAATTATTATTATGGCAACCACTCAACAGGTATTGGACGATGGCACTGCCGATGCCCTAACTGACGTGCAGACGTCAGTGAAAGACATAACAACAGAGGTAGTTGCCCTTAGAATGGTAGCCTCGCAAAATAGAATGGCCCTGGACATGTTATGAGCCGTAAAAGGGGGGACATGCGCCGTGGCAGGGCAGGAATTTTGTTCTTACATTCCCGATGCTTCAGGAAACATAACTGACCTTAGTGAACACAGAAGGGGAAAGATTAAGGAGATTACGAAGATAGAGAAACAGATTAAGAATTTTGGTTCAGGAACGAAATGGTGAGAAATAATAGAGGAATGGTTTTCTGACTGGGGAAGCTGGATTACCCATGGGATAATTCTAGTGGTAATAATATGTGTTTTAGGATGCTGTGTATTTGGAGTATTACTATTGTACTGTGACCAGTCAATAAAAAGAGCCTTATTCGGAACTGAATATGACCCTATGTTACCCCCAGATGGTGAGAGAAATTCGCAGTAAGCGAAACTGGTGGACAGAGGAGGTACATCCTGGCAAGGAAATACACTTTCCGGAGGGAACTGAACCCCCTCTGACGAAGAGGAGGAAATGCATCATCAGGAGTGTTGATCAGAAAGGATCATCAACGAGTGAATTGTGGAAGAATTTAAGACCCTTTGGATACGTAGGGGTTAACCTAATCGCCTGTGAATTCTCTTAAAATTTTTCTAAAATCCTTGCAGGTCTCGGAATTCAGTTAAAGTCCTTACACGAAAGATGTCGTGGCCTCGCATTTACGTAAAGCTCTTGTTTGTTGCAATCTCGTTCTAAGATCAGAGTCACGTTGTTTGTTGAAATCTAGTCCTAAGTTCAGAGTCAAGCAATGCTCTTGTTAAGAGCTTTAAGTCACGTAATCTGTGTCTGTACAATGAAGCGGGTCTGCGAGACAAACAGAGACCCAAGCACCGCCTTTAGGTGCAGAGGTTCCCCGTGATATCACGTAAAAATAAAGTCCTTTAGTCTGAAATAATTCTGAGTCGGCCTGATTTGTACTGTCTGCTGCTCCTGAGATTGATCTGTCAGAAACTACATGTCGTATATGCACTTTATGTCAACTTGTATTTCGACAGCATATTCTACCTGTTAATATTATTGTATTGCTTTGATATTATTTTATGTGCTGTATGTGATATATGTTCTGTGCTTTGCACCTTGGTCCCTGTTTCGTTTCGCTGCATACATGTGTACAGAGCAATAAAAATATATCTGAACTTCAGCTTTAAATTGAACTTGAGTGTTGGACAATTTCGATAATTCACCCTGAAGCGATCTTTAGACCATAAGACCATCCGCATAATTGGGACCTTCAGCCCATCGTGTCTGTATTTCCATTTCATCATGGCTGAACCCGGATCCCACACAACTCTATAAATCTTCCTTCTCACCACATCCTTCGATGCTTTGGGCTCTCAGGAAACGATCAGCTTCTGTGTTAATTACACCCACGGACTTGGCCTCCACCTCAGTCTGTGGCCGAGCCCTCCACAGACACGCTACTCTCTATCTAAAAAAAAAATCCCCTTTGCCTCTGGTCCAAAAGTTGGTCCATCAATTTTGAGGATATTTTGAGAATTTTGAGGCCCTCGTCTGGGTGCTCCCACTATAGGAGACATCCTCTCCATATACACCCTATCTAGTCCTTTCAAAATTCGTTAGGTTTCAGTGAGATCCCCGTGTATACCTCTAAATTCCCGTGAATACAGACCCAAAACTGCCGAACGCTCTCCATAAGCCAACCCAGTTCTTCCCGGAATCATTCTCGCGAATGTCCTCTTGACTCTTTCCAATAACAACGGATCCTTTCTGTGATCTGGGGCTTCTAGCTTATGACGTCACTCTAAGTGCGGCCTGACTACTGACTCATAAAGGTTCAGCATTTTCTCCTTGCTTTTATATCCTGCTCCAACTGAAGTAAATGCTTACATTGCAATTGCCTTCTTTACCACAAACTCAGCCTGTAGCTTCAACTTCTGCAAGTCCTCCACGGGGACTCCTAACTTCACCTGCATCCTAATGTTTGGGTTTTTTTCCCCATTTTGATAACAGTCCGCACTATTGTTCCTTTTAATAAAATGGTGACCATTCTTTTCTCCACACTGTATTCCATCTGCCCAATGTTTGCCCACTCTTGCAATTTGTCCAAGTTCTGCTGTAATCGCATTGCTTGCGTGGTACTACCTACCCCTCCTGCTGTCTTTGTATCATGTGCTAACCTTGCCACAAAGCCATCAACTCCATTATCCAAATCACTGACAAAAGTTGTAAAAGTATGTTCCCAATACTGACCTCTGAGGAACATCACTAATCACTGGCAGCCAGCCGCTGCCGCCTCCTGTCCGTCAGCCAGTCCACAATGCATGCTGGTATCTTCCCTGTAACGCCGATACTTCCTGAAAATTGAAGTCTTCGCAATTGTAACAGAATTTGAATCTGGTGGAATGATGAAGCACATTGAGAGTGGCTGATGCTCAAATTGGCGGACGTGCTGATTTACAAAACTGTCTGATATGTTTGTAGAGAATTGCTTAATGTAAATAACCCCGGCACTGAGATGGACTTGACATTTGATTTACCTCAGCTCCGAAGGCAGACAGAATATCATTCATCATCCACCTAATTCCAATGTACTCCGACATACGCATGTGTACATTGATGAACTGTGGACATTATCTCACGAACAGTGGCCATTCTGCCTGGTTGTTGACGTACTCTTGTTTCGTATCACATACCTGCCAGCGCACATACACACTGTGGTTCATCACCACACTGCGCGAATTTATCTAATTTACAAAATGTACTTCTCAGGAGTGGGGATCACTGACAGTGTTCAGTGTGCATCACCGCTCAAACTTGTAGTCTGACACCTTCTGAGGCGCCGAAGTCGCTCCGCTCAAGCACAATAATCCCCGGTCCCAGCACTGAGCCGGTAACTTTGTATATAATATTGTATGAGATCGTAACAAAAAAAAACAAAAAAAAACAGCATTTTGTGTCTCCTTACCTCCAACAGTGTGTGATGTCGGAAGTTCCTTATCACCCATATACTTTGTAGATGAAAGGTGTAAGACAATCTGTAACATTTAAACCCTGAATATCGTAGCGAATGCTCTGGTCATACTAATTTCTGCTCACGGAAATAAAACCTCAGTGACAACCTCTTCTATTTCATTGGTAATGTCGATTGCCCAGTGAAGGTGCAACTTTGTAATCTCTCCGGCGAAGTCTGAGAAGTTTCATGGGAACAAGCGGCTTCGGCCCCCACACCGAAGTAATGTGGAGGTACAGGCGGCTCTAAACGCTTAAATATCAGCATTTTCAGTGCTGATGGAGGTGATTTATATCTGCTTGTTTGGAGTAACCATATCATATATAACAGTGACTCTCCACCAGCTATAACAGAATATATCATCAGTGACGTTAGAGTCCATCACTACCCCATTGCCGGGTTTCTGCATCAATTGTTTGGTTTCAATGACGTCACATTCAGGAAGGAATCACAGCCTGTAAGGTGAGACAGAGATTAACGGGTTGATATTAGACTGGACCCATGATAAGAAAGGTTATTGAAGGATTATTCTGTGAAAAGTAAAGGCAAGCGCAGCATCAGTAATGTTATAGTCAGTGGGAATCAGCAGAACGCTGTGTAACAAATGCAGTTACGGAACGGAGCGGGACCTCTTCACTGAGTTACTATGGGACAAAAAAAGGATCCTACTGGAGAGATGGTCTCCGCAGGCGAGGGGAGCGCTGACGTCACTCCCTCGGGGGTGGGAGTGTTTTGTTGTGGAATATGATTGAGGGAGTTTCATGATCCAGCTGCTCAGTCCATCAGCTGGGGAACAGGTGGCACCGGAGTGGAACATCAACCCTTGTGTGCTTCATTGGCTGAAAGTAACGTCATTCATTGCACAACCCGCTTACCCGTGACGGAGAATTCGTGTTCCCTATAAATTAGCAGGGTATCGTGGTCCGAGTCACACGCTGATGTGAACTGCACAACGGGAGATAATTCAAGCAATCGAACATGAGTCGACCGGCGATCCTACAGGTGAAAGACGTTTGTTACCCTGTTCTAGCGGTGTTTGGTTTACCCGGGAAGTTGTATTAATACAGTGTCTAACAGCTGTTGGCCTTCGGCAGGACATTGATATTCTTTATGAAGTATGGTCAGAAGATGCGCCGCAATGTATCCATTATACAAGATGCTCAATAGGCGCTGTTTCGATCCCTGTCCACACGACCCGTGAGGAGACTTTCCTCTGGACACAGGAGGCCGTCTCCTCATGTCCGGTGCAAAGGGAACGGAGGGATACCATCGCTGAAATAGCAGTAGTGTTTCGCTCAGGAGTTAATGTATTTTTCATCGTGCCCGTTGGAAAATAAAAGTGTACAACAGAAAAAGTGGCCATTCAGCCCGCCATGGCGACTTGAACCTCTGTGGTCCTATCTACCGGCACCTGGCTGATATTCCTCTACCTCCCTCCCACCTTGGCCCTTTACAAGCTTATCTTACGTGGTACAACAAATCCCGCACCGTCCGCTCCGCAGGGAGCTGTTTCCACACTCGCAGCAACCTCTGAGTAAATAACCTTTCTCTGATTACCCCCGAAGCATTTCAGGTTTCACGCGAATCCTATGATCGTTCAAAATAGTCTCACACAACCTGAGGGGAAAAGGCTGAAATGCATTTACACCAATTATACCCCTAAAGTATTCAAAAATTTCTAATTCCCGTCAGTATCCTTGTAAATATTTTGAACTCTGTCCTGAATTTTGATATAATTTCCGTAGGAAGGTGAGTAGAATTGTAAACAATACTACGAATTCGGTTTCAATTACGTATTGTACAACCTCAATTCAATAACTCAACCCCTGCGCTCAGAGTTCTGATTTGTGATGGCCGATGTGCAAAATGATCTCTGTGCCGCCCGGTTTACCCAGTGTTTTACTTTAAATGAATGACGGATCTGTATTTACAGCTCCGTTTCTTTTATGCGGAGCACCTCACAGCCTACCATTCACCATGCAATGGTAACCTGGTTTACCCTCCTGCAGGGCAGCACATTACCCAGGCTCCCAGTAAATTACACGGGCTGTTTCTCAGCCCGTTTCCAGCCGGTGAAGATCACACTGCGAAGTGCCTTTCCGTCCTGCCTATGCTCACCCTCAGACCACCGTACTAAACAGAAATACATCCGAACGCATTTCAGAAATAAGTTGTAAGATACCCCTGTCATCCTCCCTTAGTGATGTCTTTGTCTGTCGTTTGTTTTTTCTGTTGCAGCTAATTTGTTAACAATTATCATTCTGTCCCGAGGAAAATGCGGTCTTTCCAAATGCATCTCTGCCTACATGACGATGATGGCTGTGTCAGATCTATCGGTCATTCTCATCAATGTCCTTGTCTATGAGATTTTAATATTCCGCCTGTCAAATTCATTTCTGCAGTATACGGAAGTCCTTAAAGCCACGATCTACGTGCTGGCGGTCACTCTGGAACTATCACGGTGGTACACGGTGGCCTTCACCTGTGATCGATATGTTGCCATATGTTGTCAGAAGTTTAAAACAAAATACTGCAGAGTGAGGACAGCCAGAATCCTGGCAGCAGTAATACTGGCGGGGCTTTGCTTGGAGAATATACACCTCTTGTTTGCATTTCAGCCTCAACGGATAATTGGAAATATTTCGTGGGGTGTCCGCCCGAAATTGGACATCTTCAACTCTCCAACGTTTGTCGCGCTCAGCAGATTCAAATCCTTTCAAAACCTGTGCGCATCCGGTTTAATACTCCTATATAATAGGATGAGAGCCAGGCATATCTTAGTGGCCAGCAAATCCCGGAGGAGCTTCCGAACCCATAAGAGTAAGATTGAACGTGACCCGGAGATGGAGAACAGGAAAAAGAGCATCATGTTATTGTTCTGTGTATCGGGCAGCTTTCTGCTATTTTGGCTGCCGTCGGCAGTGACCGATATTATCGCCAGCATAACCATGTATTTTGATCGCGACTATAACTCTACCCGATATATCGCTGCTCAAGCCGGGGCTCTGCTCACGAACATGAGTTCCTGTACAAACACGTGTATTTATGCAGCCACCCAAACTAACTTCAGGGCAGAGTTGAGAACGTTGATACTGTCTCCTTGGACGCTTATCCGGGAATTGATCAAGAGAAATGTCAGATCATCTAATGCTTTTTCCCCTGAGTAGAACTCAGTTCCAGCTCGCACACGTCTTACAACAGGCAACGTTTTGTAAAAGATCCGCGCTTTTAGTTCGATAATAAGATAAAGATTCTCATTTAAAACATCCCGATGCTGGTAACTGAAAGTGTCTCATTTGTATCTGATAAGAATTAACTCAAGGTAGAAATAAAATTTACGAATGCGCGGAATGGGCCGGATGGAACAGTATTGAATTAGACAAGCTTTATTTCAATGTTATAGAAACCAGATTATTTGCACCCAACATTGGATCTCTGTAAAACATCAGAGAGCTACGGTCAATAACACCCTTATTCCATATTTCCCGATCTGCCAAACTGTATCACGTCAAACAGCGGAAAAGAGGGACAAAAACTTTTCGAATAATTAGTATAAGAATACAAAATTGGAAATAAGTTACATCGGCTTTCAAAAGATCCTGTGTTAGTTTAGCTTACGTTGTGTGGTTCCATTTATTTCGTGATCGGCAGTGCCACTCAGCTGTACTGGAACCTCCTCAATTGACCAGACACCCCTCGGCAATAGAAGGCGATCTTCTACTCCCGATCCTGTAGACATTATATTCGATGTTACCCCGCGAGATGCCTGGTTACGGAAATCAGCCCTTACAGGAGTCAGAGATCAACGCCTAAATATTTGAGTACCTTCTGTGAAAACTAATAAATAAGCACACAATGTATTCCTTTTCAAACTGATTTTATTAAATCATGTACAGGTGACTCGCATTCACTTTCTAATTAAATTTAATATGGTTCATACTTTAGGGAGGCGATACTCTCACCAACGCTCCGCAGCAAGCCCAGCTAACCAGTCCCTAAAATGCCGGGATTCCGTGAAAACTGATTTATTCAGGTTATTAACAAGGAGCACGAGAAGCTGATTCTCACCTGGTCTAAAGCCGACTGAACCAAAGCAATCTCGCATTTCCCTTCCACAAGCTTCAATGTCACTCAAACCTGTTGTACTGTCTGCCTGATTTATTGGATTTGATGGATTTTGATGTTGAGGGATGTCTGTTAAGTTCAGTCCCTGTAGGCTTTTGGAAAGCTAAGAAGGATGAGTTGTGGGAAGTTGTTAATGCATTGCAACTCAAGCCACAGACAGATATGACGAAGGGGGAACTCCGAATGATAATAATGGAGCACAATATTTTTACTAAGTGCTTTAGTGAAAAGGAGGTAGAAAATTTTCCTCTAGAGGTCCAGACCTGTCTGGAAGAGATGAAGAGAGAGATAGTTAAGTTAAGGGTGGAAGAAGCACGGAGACAGAGAGAGGGAAGGGAAAGACAGAGACAATTCGAGAGGAAGATGTGGCAGTCTGAAGGTCCAGTGTTGGACACTCATGATGTATATAGCCTGAAAGAGTTGGTTGTAGTTGAAGATTTTAAGGAGTGTGTTCCCGATGATGTAAGGGCAGTCCGAGATGAAAAGAATGCTGCTACCTTGAGGGAGTCTGCTGGGTTAGCAGACGAGGTTGTTTTAACCCGCAAGGTTGTGTTTACTCCCGATGTGAGTTGCCCAGAGAGTAACTGGGAGGATCAGGGGAACTTGGAATTTGAAGCTGGGACTGGTATTGATATCCTAGAAGAGGCAGGTGTCCCGTTTGACTGTGTTCAGGTTATGGTGGTACCTGTGGGTTCACCGGGTACTGAAACTTGTGTTGAAACTCAGGAAAGGTCTGAGGTGTCTGATTTGGTCAAAAGGGAATGCAGTCCTTTTGGATCAGATGCACTTGGTTCAGTGAGAAATCGGTTGACCCTGGCACCAGTGGAAATTGAGGATTCTTAGTCACTTTTGTCAGAAGGTGTTCTAAAAGCTAGTGATCAGATGAAAGCTGGCGATGTGAATTTTATGGACAATATTGAGAAAGGGGCTGTTGTTCAAGATTACAATGTAGAGAAAAAGGATTGTTTTGTTTTTGGGTTTGAGAGGCCACCTGTCTGGGTTACTGTGGGGACCAATCGAAGTAAAGGTCGAAAAAGTGGATTTGATGGACGGTTTGGGGACTTTCTGAATGTAAACATCGTCTTTCTAAGCTTAATGACAGTGCTGAGTGTGGTAAACATTAAATTGGCACCTGGTCAGGGTGAAGTCAATTTAACGGTTCAGCTGACGAGTAAGCTTGTGGCTGCTGAGGACCCGCCTACAGATTCTGAAGTTTATCCCGCCTGCGCAGTCACCCGAAGCACGGTGAAAAGGGCGGCTGGAAAAGGCCCTGAGGTATCTGCAGCAGACGTGGATTTCGCTGAGACGTTTTTACCGACCCTGTATCGGAAGGGGTTAGAGGATGAGATGAAAGAGGATAGTGGAGCTGAGTAAGGAGAGGTGGTGGATTTACCTTTGGCGAGGAAGGAACTTATAAAAGAGCAGAGACGTGATGAGGAGCTTGTGGCGTTGAAGGAGAAAGCTCTCTCTGAAGCGGGATTTAAGAAGGAACCAGTGGGCTACTATATGAAGGAGGGGGTATTAATGAGAAAGTGGAGGCCGACCACCATGCCGGCAGATGAGGAATGGGCGGTAGTACACCAGGTGGTGGTTCCAAAGGTTCCTCGGGACGACATATTGACCGTGGCCCACAAGATACCCCTAGGTGGACACTTTGGAGGAAGGGAAACGGTACATAGGGTTAAGCGGAACACGATTGATGAGTCTGTGGGGTTTAACCCATTTGAGATTGTTTTCGGTCACAGGCCAAAGGGACCTCTGGCCTTACTTAGTTAAATGGTCTAACCCGACAGTGCATGTCAATGTGATTGACTATGTTTTGAAATTCCGAGAGAGGCTCAGCAGGATATGTGACCTTGCCAAGGAAAATCTGCGAGACTCCCAAATTAAAATGAAGCAGTGGTATGATAGACGAGCACGTGAACAGGTATTTCAAGTGGGCGATAAGGTCTTGGTTCTGTTCCCATTAGTGACCAACTCCCTACAGGCGAACGTCCAAGGTCCGTACAAGGTAATTAAGAAAATACACTCTCTGAACTATGTTATCGAAACCCCTGACAGGAGGAAGCCGAGCCGGTTGGTACACGTTGATGTGCTGAAAGGTTATCGTGATTCAAAAGCTGCGCCAATCGGTGCTGTCACGAAAACAAACGAGGCTGTAAGGATTGATAATGAGGGGCCCGAGCATCTGAATAGATAAACATAGTGCCCACCAGACTAGAGAACTCTGTTATTTTGGCCAACTTTGCTGATAAGGTCACGCATTTGAAGCCTGGACAGAGGGAACAGCTGACAAAGCTAATTAACCGGCATGCAGATTTATGCCCAGACGTTCCGAGGAGATGTGAGGGAACAACAGATGATGTCATTGTTACTTCAGCCCAGCCTATTAAGCAGCCCCCCCCCCCCATCGGATGAATTTGGAAAGGAGCAAGCTAGTGGAAAAAAGAAATTGAACATATGGTAGCTGCTGGTATTAATCAGGAATCTTCCTCAGCGTGGGCATCTCCATGCGTGGTTGTCCCGAAACCTGATGGTAGTGTAAGGTTCTGTACAGATTACAGGAAGGTGAATGCCATCACAAAGACTGATGCTTACCCTACCCTCAAGGTGGATGATTGCATTGATAAAGTGGGTAAGGCGAGATACATCACCAAGATTGACTTGCTAGAAGGATACTGGTGTGTTCCTTTAGTTGACAGGCTCGAGAAATTTCAGCATTTGTCACTCCATCAGGGTAATATGAGTATAATGTCTTGCCTTCTGGAATGTAAAACGCTCCAGGGACATTTCAGAGAATGATTGACTCAGTGATTAAAGGATTAAAGATCACAGGGGCTCACATTGACGATTTCGTGGTGTGGAGTGATACGTGGGACGAGCACATTCAGGCTGTGGGAGGAACTGTTTAAACGAATATCTGCAGACAATCTCACAGTGAACCTCGCCAAAAGTGAGTTCGGCCATGCCAGGTTCACATACCTGGGGTATGCGGTAGGACAGGGGCAGCTGGCTCCTGTGCAGGCGAAAGTACAGGCCATTTCTGAAGTTCCCGTACCGACTGATAAGAGGGCACTAAGAAGGTTTCTGGGAATGGGGGGGGGGGGGTACTACCGATATTTTGTATGAACTTTGCGGATATTGCCCTCCCTCTTACAAAGCCCTTACAAAAGGATGAAACGTATGTGTGGAGCAATCCTTGCCAAGAAGCCTTTGAGAGGCTGAGAACTGTACTATGTTACCACCCTGAGTTAAAAGCACTTGACTTTTCGAAACCCTTCTCCCTGGCAACCGACGCAAGCGACGAGGCTGCAGGGGCAGTCGTACTGCAGAGAGCTGAGGAGGAAATTGAACACCCAGTGGCTTATTTCTGTAGGAAGTTCAATGTGCATCAGAGGTATTGTAGAAAAAGAATTATGGTCACTTGTTCTGGAGTAACAGCATTGTGAGGTTTACATTTGTCCGGCACAGAAGTCATTGATAGTTTATACTGATCACAACCCATTGGTATTTCTGACTAATATGAAGAATAAAAATAGACAGTTATTAAGTTGGAGTCTGGCGTTATAAGAATTTGATATTAAAATACAACATGTAAAGGGAACTGACACTGTCATTGCTGATGGTTTATCTAGATGTTAGAATTGAAATTATATCTGTGTTACTCTGTTGGTTAATGACTGCATCTGTATTATATTAGATTCTGTAATGTGCCCTACTATTGAATTCCCCCCCCCCCGGTAAAATACTTTTAAGGGTGGGGGTGTTATGTGTGATGAGAAAACCAGTTGGAGATGGGGTTCAAGTTGAAACCCCTGTGACCTATGCTGCTAACGAGAGAGAGAGGGATGGGGTGGGTGGGAGGCATCCTGTTGCAGATGGGAGAGAAAGAGACAAGGATTAAAATGGATGATTTAGTATTATGGCTTCTTCGCTAATTGTTGACTTCAACGCCAAGGACATTTGGCCTGTTCGTGTGGATCCCTGCTGACACAGCAGAGTGATGCCAGGTGCCTGCTGAGACAGGAGGGAGTGGCCAGTTTGATGGACATGGTCAGTTGATGGATGGCTGATACCCCGTCAGGGGACATAAATGACGGGTCTGCTGAGACAGGAGGGAGTGGCCAGTTTGATGGACATGGACATGGTCAGTTGATGGATGGTTGATACCCCGTCAGGGGAGATAAAGGACGGGTCTGCTGAGACACCGGGAGACACGTCACGAGACACTGCAAGAGTGTTGTGCACCCATAGGAAGGTGGGGGCTTTGAGGAACGAATCGGGAGATCGGTCACAAAGCTCACAGCGTGACGGCAGGACCGGTGGGGGTTTGTGTGTGTGTCCACTCATGCCAGAGTGACGAGTCCACCACGGAAGAACGGTCCAGCAAGAACGGAGGGGTCATAACCGAATGACCACATCAGTACAACGGAACAAGAAGACAACGGAAGGTTTACCTGCTGCAGCTGCTCAAATCTCACTCACTCTCTCTCTCTCTCCAACGTCACAACAACAACTACCTCGACTTAAACTGAACTGAACTGAACTCTGTATTATCTTAAGACTATTCATTTACCCCAAGTCTGCGATAGAGCTTGGTTTTGATTCTTATTTCTACGCTTCTGTATTTATCATTGCCAACCTGTTGTATATGTATATTTGCATTTTTGATACTGTATTACTTAGTTTACTAATAAACACTTTTAGTTACAGTACCACCAGACTCCAAAGTATCATTCCCTTTCTGCTGGTTTGGTAACCCGGTCACGGGGTACGTGACAGTATACTCACTTTGCTCTGTTTTCTGTCCTTGCTCGTATGAAGGTGGTTTACCTATTTATGCAAGTACTTCTCTGACAATCGATGTGTAACAGCCTAATGTAACATTGTATGGAAAAAACAAGATAACACTGACATGTTTTCTACGTTTAAAAAGGCGCTTTATTAACGCAACAGAGTTATTCAGTCTTTCAATGTTCGTCGCCAGCCGGGTCAAGCTGTGGTTGAACTCCCTGTCGGTTGCTGCCGTACGCTCCAGGATTTGTTTTTTTTTTGAATTTTTAAGTTCTCCTGCAAGTGAGCCAACAGCTGTCCGTCGTTTTAAGTTTTTTTCTATCTGTAACTACACAAACGCCCACTTCAACAGCGAGATTCGACACCAAACATGTCGCTTGTTTTCGGGAGAACTGTCCTGCGCATGCGCAGCAGGAAGAGATTCGCCGAAATCTCCGTTTCAGTGTGTATAGAGAAATTTTCAAAAACGCATCGTGTGGACGCCTATTGTTTTCAAAATTATCCGGTCTTCTGTGGATGTAGCCCAAGAGTTAGCAATGTTACATGTATATAGAGGCATAAATAAAGTTCTCAGTCTCATTCAAGCTCAGGTGGCAGGAGTTACAGTCTTACGATGGTACATATGGAAGTTCCGTTCACTCCGCAGAACTGAGGCGAGAGAGAGAGATATTTGTAATCCGAATAAACAGATGTCTCTGATCTTCCCGTTGCTCTCCGGATCCTTCAGGTGAGCCAAACGTTGACTGCACTAAGGGTACCGTCTTCAGGTGGTAAAGCTACTGACCCAGTCAGGGGTTAAACACTCCGGTAGTTCCCACACTGTGACAGCCACTGGTCCAGTTCCGCGACGTACGAAGGAACTCCAACAGTAATTTCCCTTCTTCAGTGAACTATCACGCCCAGACAAGGGTAAACACGCAAGTGGTATTCACAATGGCTTCCCCCTCACCAGAGAACCCACTCCTGTGGATTAACGGTGTGACAATCACACCTCTGTATTCGAACGGAATCGAAATCAGCCCTCACAGGCTACTTGGAGGGAGAGTCAAACAGTGATCTCTTTGTCACTAGGTTTTCTCTGTTTCAAACCTTCCTCTCCTCTCTGCAAACTTCTTCCGGCTGCAGCACTTGTGACAGTCATTTATCAACACTCTGGATCGATCTCCACTCACCCCTTTTAAACTGCTGAGAGTTTAAACCAGCCACCCTACGCACTGGAGTCTTTCATTGACCGAAGCCATCTCGACTCTGACTGTGTCCTTGTATATTGCAACTCTACAAATCTCTGGTGAGACTGCACTTAGAGTATCGTGTTCAATTCCGGTCACCTCATTATAGGAAGGATGTGGAAGCTATGGAGAGGGTGCGGAGGAGATTTACCAGGATGTTGCCTGAATTGGAGAACAAGTCACATGAAGTAAGAGTAGCAGAGCTGAGACTTTCATCTTTGGAGTGTAGAAGAATGAGAGGGGAATTGACGGAGGTCGACAAGATTATGACAGGCATAGACAGGGTGGATAATCAATCCCTGTTTCCCAGGGCACCAGCAGCAAACACTAGAGGGCATCAGTACAAAATTAAGAGGGGAAGTTTAGGGCAGACATCAGGGGTAAGTTTTTTACACAGAGGGTTGCGAGTGCCTGGAATGACAGGCCAGGGGTGATGGTGGAGGCGAAAACATTAGGGGTATTTAAGAGCTTATTGGACAGGCACATGGATGAAAGAAAAATGGATTTCATGATATAGTTTATTTTATTTATTTATTTTTCTTTATTCTCTTTCGGGAAAATCCTTACCCGTGCAGGTTCGGAGATAACTGGAAGGATTTTTTTTCTCTCAGTTTTTAAAATTTTTATCCTCAATTGGACTGCCCAATCTTTCTTTTTCTTTATTTTTTTTTTCGTTCTTTTTTTTTTGCTTCAGTTTAGTTAGTTCGGTTTTTGTTCCCTTTATCAAATAGAAGTTCCAATTTTTTATGATTGCTATGAGGAGTTGTAATTTTTTTACCGTTGTAAATATAACAGCGTAACATTTTACCTGTCTGATTTTGACATTATATACGTTCTGATTTGTATTACTGTTTACGTCTTTTATATTATCTGGTTGCTAAACTCCTCCTCTGATTTGTATATTCTTTATTGGAAGATCAATAAAAAGATTGAAAAATGAAATGAAATGAAAAACTGGAGGGTTACGGGGTAGTGTGGGTTTAGTACTATTTTTTTAAGGATTATATGGGTCGGCACAACATGGAGGGCTGAAGGGCCTGTACTGTGCTGTAGTGTTTTAGTCAAAACAAGCCGCAGGGAAAAACATTCATTGTCCATCAGATAACTCCACCTCCCTCACCATAGTAAACAAGTCTTTCTCCCCACTCCCCACCTCCCTTCCGATTTCTCTCTCTTCCCCTCCCCCCGTTCCTATCACCTCTTCCTTTCGACTTTCCGGCTCCCACTCTCTCCCTCCCTCTCTCTCTCCATCGCCCCCGTCTCTTATCTCTCTCTAACCCGTCCCCCACTCTTTCTTCATCCCTCTCTCTCTCACCCAATCTCTATCTTCCCTCTCTATCTCTCCCCCCTTTTCAATTCCTCTCCCACTCTCTATCTCTCTGTCCCTCCTCCCGCACCCTTTCCACACACACTCCTTCGCTTCCCCCTCTCGCTGCTTTCCCTGTTCAGTTCGTCTCCCCTCTCTCGCACTTTCACTGTCCCTTTCAAACTTATCTCACTCTTTGTCTCTCCCCATCTGTCTTTCTCTCTCTCACCTCCTCCCCCACCCAGTCTCTTCTCAATTTATCTCTCTCTCTCTTTCTCTACGGCAGACCATCGCCTGCCTGCTTGCGAATGTGATTTGCGCCATCGCTTACACTCCCGCCGTCATCCTGTACTCGCTGAACGTCCGCGTATTCCCCTGCATCGGGTACTGCTACACCGGATGCCGAATGCTGAGTGTTCCGCCAGCACCCCCAACACACACACACACACACACACACACACACACACACACACACACACACACACACACACACACACACACACACACACACACTAGCGAGCCAGCATTCACCAACACACCCCCACCTCGCACCCACGGCCTTCCCCCTCTTCCCCGGCGCTGCCTCCGAACCCCCCATCCCCTTTGTTGTAGCGGCTCTTCTCTCCTCTCCTCTCCCTCTCCCTCGACCACTTACTCTGGCATCCCGTTCCAGAGACGGACCACCCGTATCCCTCTAAACCTTTCCTATCCGAATGTTGTTAATGTACCTGCCTCGACTACTTCCTCTGGCAGCTCCTTCCACAGACGGACCACCTCTGGATGAAAAAGTTTCCCCTCGGGTCCCTATTAAATCTCTAAAACCTCTGCCCTCTGGTTCAAGATTCCCCGACCCTGGGGAACAGTCTCTGCACATTCACCCTATCTGTGCCCCTCGTGGTTTTCACACCTCTGTAAGGTCCCCCCTGCGATCCAGGGAGTGAAGTCCCTACCTGCCCGACCTCTCTCCGTAACTCAGCCCCTCGAGTCCCGGCGACACCCTCGTAAATCCTCGTGGGCTCCCGCCTCCGGTACACGGTGCCCTGTCCGGCGATGGCGGGCATGCCAAACGCCGCCTTCACCGCCCCGTCTGCCTGTGACCCCGCTTCCAGGGAACCAGAAATCTAGGGAAATCTAGGAATCTAGGAATAATGGTGCAGAGTTCCCTGAAGGTGGGATCTCATCTGAATAGGGCGGTGAAGAAAGCTTTTGGGATGCTGGCCTTAAAAAATCAGAGCACTGAGTATAGGAGGTGGGATGTAATGTTAAAATTGGACAAGGCATTGGTGAGGCCGAATTTGGAGTATTGTGTCCAGTTCTGGTCACCTAATTATAGGAAAGATGTCAACAAAATAGAGAGAGTACAGAGACGATTTACTAGGATGTTACCTGGGTTTCAGCACCTAACTTACAGGGAATCGTTGAACAAGTTAGGTCTTTATTCTTTGGAGCGTAGAAGGCTGAGGGGTTGACTTGATAGAGATATTTAAAATCATGAGGGGGATAGATAGAGTTGACGTGGATAGGCTTTTTCCATTGAGAGAAGGGGAGATTCAGACAAGAGGACATGAGTTGAGAGTTAAGGGGCAACACGAGGGGGAATTTCTTTACTCAGAGAGTGGCAGCTGCGTGGTAGCAGCTCCCAGTAAAAGTGGTAAAGGCAGATTCGATTTTGTCATTAAAAAAATAGACAGGAAAGGAATGGAGGGTTATGGGCTGAGTGCAGGTCGGAGGGACTAGGCGAGAGTAAGTGTTCGGCACGGACTAGAAGGGCCGAGATGGCCTGTTTCCGTGCTGTAATTGTTATATGGTTATAAACCAAAACGTGGCGTGTTCCATTAATCGAAGGCTAAAGTTCTCCGTCTCTCACCCCTCTCCCTCTTACACCCCTCTCCGCATCTCACCCTGTCCATCTATATCTCTCTGTCTCTGCCCCTCTCTTCCACCTTTCTCTCCCTTCCCTGTCCAATCTCTCATCTCCTGCCTCTCACCTCTCTGTCCCCCATCTAACTCTCATGTCTCTCCCTCTATCAACTGTCCTCTGCCACCTCTCTTCTTTCTCCCCCTTCCCTACCCTCATCTCTCTCCCACCCACCCCCTCTCTTCCTCACCCATTGCCCCCTTCTCTTCCTCCCCGTCTGGGTATCCCCACCTCCGCCTACCCCAATACCCACTCTCCCTCACACCTCTCTCTTCCCCGGCCATCTCCACCCATGCCCCTACCTCCCTCTCTCTCTCTCCTCTCTGTCTCTCGCCCCATTTCTCTCTCTCTCTCTCCCCCCCCTCCACTCCTCTCTTTCCGTCTGGCTCTCTCCCTCCTCCGATGCTCCCGCTGCTCTGTCTCTCCGCCAAACACCGAATCTCGCAGAGGTTTGTCAGCGGGATCACGGTGATCTTGCTGGTCAACTGCCTGATCTCGCTGGCACGGCCATCGCCAACTGCAGGGACCTCGAATGCTGCGCCGCACAGCCTCCGGTGGTGAGAGGGATCTTCCTGTGCACGGGTGTGTGTGTGTGTGTGTGTGTGTGTGTGAGGTTGGCGAGGGATGGGGCATGAGTACAAGAGGTGGGGGAGGTGAACACCGTGTGGAGGGAGCAAGAGAGCGGGAGGGTAGAGAGAGATGGAGGCAGAAAAGGAATAAAAGGGTGCGGAGAGGGGTGGAGAGAGGAGGATAGGGTGGGGAGAGGGGATAGGGTGGAGAGCGGTGGAGAGAGGAGGATAGGGTGGGGAGAGGAGGAGAGGGTGGAGGGGTGGAGAGAGGAAGATAGGGTGGGAAGAGGGGTGGAGCGAGGAGGATAGGGTGGAGCGGTGGAGAGAGGAGAATAGGGTGGGGAGAGGGGAGGATAGGGTGGGCAGAGGGGTGGAGAGAGGAGGATAGGTGGGGAGAGGTGGGGGAAGAGATGGAGAGAGAAGAGGGGACAGAGGGGACTGAGAGAGAGGCTGAGGGTGTGTGTCTCATCTCTCCTCACCTTCTCTTTCTCCCCTCCCATCCTCAATCTGATCCCTCCCTCTCCCCCACCCCCCTGCAGAAAATGGTGGTGATCCACGCCAACCAGCCCGCACCGCCAGACCTCGCCTCCGTCTTCTCCGGCAAGCCGGCGACCATTCCTGCCTTTGATAGGCCCCAGTGACGACACGTCCCCCTACACCACGGGACAGCCTGATCGATTCGGGCCGAGCGATCTGAGGCTCAGCCCGAAAGAAAAGTCAAAGCAGGGCTTTCGAGACTGAGGAGTGGAGGGTAACGGTGTTAGCCTCTTCCAGTAGTCATATTCCTCCCCCGTGGGAACCCCCCAGTTCTTGCTCCCTTGTTACGAGACGCCCTCTCCCACCCTCGGCTCCCGTCACTCCTGAAACACTCCGCTCTCTGTCCCCTCACCATCACCGCCCATCTCACCCGGGCTGGCGGCCATTTTGTGATGGTTACCATTGACAACCGCTCTCGCCGCATCATAGAATGGGTCAAACCCTTTTCCTCAGCTTCCACGCACTTTCCTCCCTGTTTATTCAATCTCATCTCCTCATCCCTCCTCTCCTTCCCCTCGGTGCCCGATCTCCTGACTCTCCATTTAACCTACTGCCGACAGCCATTTTGTGACAGAGTGAGACGCTCCTTCCCACTTCCTCCACCACGAAGTGTGTCACTCCCTCACACTCATCATCTTGTCACCCTCCTTCCTACCACTCGCAAACCCCTTCCCTCCCTCCCCTCGCTCTCCTCTCCCCGCCATATCGATGCTCTGCATCGTATGCTGTTTGGGGCTGCCATTTTGCGATGCCAATCCTCACCTCTGCTCATCGCCCTCTCTCTCTCTCTGTTACCCAGTGATACACTCCTCTACTCACCCCGTCACTCCTGACTCCCTTTCCCCTCTCTGGCCCCTTGCCCTTTCTCCCGTCATACACCACATCCTGCGTCCCCGACCACCCCCCCCCCCCCCCGCTCCCCCTTGTCTCCGAATACACCCCCTTTCTTGCAGTTCGTCTTATTTGTGAAGGAAATGGTCACCACCCATCGATCCTCCACTATTGAAAACGTCACTCCGCACCCTGTCCAATCAGACCACTCCCCCTTGTCTCCGAACACGCCCCCTCCCTTCACCACCCATTGATCCTCCACTATTGAAAACGTCACTCCCCACACTGTCCAATCAGAGCACTCCCTCCTGTCCCATTACATCCCCTCCCTCCCCGTCCCATCACTCCCGCTCCCTTCCAGTTGTTTCTCTCCTCCTCACCCCGTCTTTATCTTCTCCATGTCGGCCACCAGTTTGTGACAGGAACTTCCGCCCCTCCCCTTTCCGTCCCATATTGAGTCAGAGACTTCGCCACGCTCACCGTCTCATCAGTCCACTCCTCGTCCCATCACTCCTCTTCCTCCCAAACCCCTCACTCTCCTCACCAAAACCCACATGTATATGTGTATGTGTGAATATCTGAGATATATACATTAGTTTATTCAATGACAAAATTATTGGACTTAAAACATATGTACAACGCCCAAGACAATATAAAACAAAAATTAAAATACTGTTATTACAATCAATAACACACTCGATCCCGGGACTGTATCCATGGGCACCGCACGTTCCTTCGCCATAGATTCTGAGTGTGACAGTGGCCATTGTAAGTCAGTGTCTCACTCCATCCCTGGCGGCCACATTAACCAAGGATTCGCCCATTTTAAATCAGCGCGTCCCTCCCTCTCTTGTGCTCACTTCTACCAAAGCCGTCACTCCCTCCTCAGCGGCCATTTCAAGTGAAGCGTCGGACATCCCACCTCTCCCGGATGATCCGGGAGTCTCCCGCGTATTGACAGCGGCTCCCTGAAGCCCGCGAATTAAAAACAATCCCCCGCAAATCGATTTTTTTGAGAGGGGGAGAGAAAGAGAGGGAGGGAGAGGGAGGGAGAAGGAGGGAGCGCTCCATGGCAGAGCATTTAAAAAAAAAAGAAAATACAAAACGTACTTCACCCCAGACTACACTGAAGTGTTCCCCTGCCTA
Source organism: Hypanus sabinus (assembly GCF_030144855.1). Lineage (NCBI taxonomy): Eukaryota > Metazoa > Chordata > Chondrichthyes > Myliobatiformes > Dasyatidae > Hypanus > Hypanus sabinus. The sequence goes on from NW_026779927.1 coordinate 34,887, forward strand.
ATAGGGGTCAGGAATAATGACAATGTGGCTTGCTGCACTGTTTGCAACAGTGACTTCTCTATTGCCCATGGGGGATTAAATCACTGTTGAGGTGAGTTTAACGGGTGTCATTCGTTCATTCGCATAGCTAACGCTATTTAAACTAGCTGGCTGGCCGCTAAGGAGCTACTCTCTTGCAGACATCCCACCTCTCCCGGGAGTTCCGGGAGTCTCCCGTAAATTGATGGTGTCTGCTTCCTTGAAATGCGACTTTGCAGGGTGGAATTCATTGAGTGATGGAATGGTGCAGACGGAGCTTCACTGTGTGTTTGGCATTGCAAGTGTGTGATGGGACAGTGTGGAGGGAGATTCACTCTGTGTCTGACCCCGGGAGTGTGTGATGGGACGGTGTGGAGGGAGATTCACTCTGTGTCTGACCCCGGGAGAGTGTGATGGGACGGTGTGGAGGGAGATTCACTCTGTGTCTGACCCCGGGAGAGCGTGATGGGACGGTGTGGAGGGAGATTCACTCTGTGTCTGACCCCGGGAGAGTGTGATGGGACGGTGTGGAGGGAGATTCACTCTGTGTCTGACCCCGGGAGTGTGTGATGGGACGGTGTGGAGGGAGATTCACTCTGTGTCCGACCCCGGGAGTGTGTGATCGGACGGTGAGGAGGGAGATTCACTGTGTCTGACCCGGGAGTGTGTGATGGGACGGTGTGGAGGGAGATTCACTCTGTGTCTGACCCCGGGAGAGTGTGATGGGACGGTGTGGAGGGAGATTCGCTCTGTGTCTGAGCCTGGGAGTGTGTGAAGGGACAGTGCAGAGGAAGATTCACTCTGTGTCTGACCCCGGGAGTGTGTGATTTGACGGTGTGGAGGGAGATGCACTCTGTGTCTGTCCCCGGGAGTGTGTGATGGGACGGTGTGGAGGGAGATTCACTCTGTGTCTGACCCCGGGAGTGTGTGATTTGACGGTGTGGAGGGAGATTCACTCTGTGTCTGACCCTGGAAGTGTGAGATTGGACGGTGTGGAGGGAGATTCACTCTGTGTCTGACCCCGGGAGCGTGTGATGGGACGGTGTGGAGGGAGATTCACTCTGTGTCTGACCCCGGGAGTGTGTGATGGGACGGTGTGGAGGGAGATTCACTCTGTGTCTGACCTCAGGAGTGTGTGATGTGACCGTGCGGAGGCAGATTCACTCTGTGTCTGACCCCGGGAGTGTGTGATGTGACCGTGCGGAGGGAGATTCACTCTGTGTCTGACCCCGGGAGTGTGTGATGTGACCTTGCGGAGGGAGATTCACTCTGTGTCTGACCCCGGGAGTGTGTGATGGGACGGTGTGGAGGGAGATTCACTCTGTATCTGACCCCGGGAGTGTGTGATGTGACCGTGCGGAGGGAGATTCACTCTGTGTCTGACCCCGGGAGTGTGTGATGGGACGGTGTGGAGGGAGATTCACTCTGTGTCTGACCCCGGGAGTGTGTGATGTGACCTTGCGGAGGGAGATTCACTCTGTGTCTGACCCCGGGAGTGTGTGATGGGACGGTGTGGAGGGAGATTCACTCTGTGTCTGACCCCGGGAGTGTGTGATGTGACCGTGCGGAGGGAGATTCACTCTGTGTCTGACCCCGGGAGTGTGTGATGTGACCGTGCGGAGGGAGATTCACTCTGTGTCTGACCCCGGGAGTGTGTAATGGGACGGTGAGGAGGGAGATTCACTCTGTGTCTGACCCCGGGAGTGTGTGATCGGACGGTGTGGAGGGAGATTCACTCTGTGTCTGACCCCGGGAGTGTGTGATGGGACGGTGTGGAGAGAGATTCACTCTGTGTCTGACCCCGGGAGTGTGTGATGGGCCGGTGTGGAGAGAGATTCACTCTGTGTCTGAGCCCGGGAGTGTGTGATTGGACGGTGTGGTGGGAGATTCACTCTGTGTCTAACCCCGGGAGTGTGTGATGTGACCGTGCGGAGGGAGATTCACTCTGTGTCTGACCCCGGGAGAGTGTGATGGGACGGTGCGGAGGGGGATTCACTCTGTGTCTGACCCCGGGAGTGTGTGATGGGACGGTGCGGAGGGGGATTCACTCTGTGTCTGACCCCGGGAGTGTGTGATGGGACGGAGTGGGGGGAGATTCACTCTGTGTCTGACCCCGGGAGTGTGTGATGGACGGTGCGAAGGGAGATTCACTCTGTGTCTGACCCCGGGAGTGTGTGATTTGACGGTGTGGAGGGAGATTCACTCTGTGTCTACCCCGGGACTGTGTGATGGGCCGGTGTGGAGGACAATTCTCTCTGTGTCTGGTCCCGGGTGTGAGTAAATTTACAAATGTAAATGAAACAATGTGTGAGCTGCTGACGTGCGGGAATAAATAAGCTGCTCCCGACTCACTCACAGTCACACACAATTAACTGACCGGCGACAAGGAGTGACAGGTTGAATAATCAGTCCCGTTTCTCACCGTCACTCTGAACCGGGGAACCGATGATTATAAAATCACACTTCAGGGCCGTGTCCGGGATCGCTGCAGATCCAGGGTCACTGCCGAGGGATTTGTCCATTTAACATCATTATATCGGCCAGGCTGCCGAATGCACCGTCCTCAGCAAAGGGGGCAAAAGGATTCTCTCCCGGGACCATCCCCCCCACCCCGGGACACCGGTGTCCCAGACTGAGCCCCGGACCCCGGGCTCTTCCTGTCCGGGTAATTCCCCGGGGAGTCACGTGGGGAGTCTCCAACACGCACTTCCGGCGGAAGCTGGCACGCCGGACAGCAGGCGGAAACACGTCACTGCGGGACCGCTGCGAGCGACGCACACAGCGCGAGGCCCGAGCCGGGTCCGTTAAAACCGTTGGGAATCAGCCCCGGCGCGCGGCCGTTAAAGGTAAGGGCGGGAGTTAAAGGGGAGGGCGGGGAGTCGGCCAAATGTCCCCATCCCGCGGGCGGGGATGTTCACAGATTCAGATCCACCATCAGTCCGGGTCTGGGTTCCAGGTAAGATAAAGGTTAAAGGCCAGATGTCCACAGATCCACCATCAGTCCGGGTCTGGGTTCCTGCAGAGATCTCAGTTCCTTCATCCCGGTCTCACTGAACCGATTCACCACATTCAGATGTTCACAGATCCACCATCAGTCCGGGTCTGGGTTCCTGTAGAGATCTCAGTTCCTTCATCCCGGTCTCACTGAACCGATTCACCACATTCAGATGTTCACAGATCCACCATCAGTCCGGGTCTGGGTTCCTGTAGAGATCTCAGTTCCTTCATCCCGGTCTCACTGAACCGATTCACCACATTCAGATGTTCACAGATCCACCATCAGTCCGGGTCTGGGTTCCTGTAGAGATCTCAGTTCCTTCATCCCGGTCTCACTGAACCGATTCACCACATTCAGATGTTCACAGATCCACTCTCAGTTCGGGTCTGGGTTCCTGTAGAGATCTCAGTTCCTTCATCCCGGTCTCACTGAACCGATTCCCCACATTCAGATGTTCACAGATCCACCATCAGTCCGGGTCTGGGTTCCTGTAGAGATCTCAGTTCCTTCATCCCGGTCTCACTGAACCGATTCTCCACATTCAGATGTTCACAGATCCACTCTCAGTCCGGGTCTGGGTTCCTGTAGAGATCTCAGTTCCTTCATCCCGGTCTCACTGAACCGATTCACCACATTCAGATGTTCACAGATCCACTCTCAGTCCGGGTCTGGGTTCCTGTAGTGATCTCAGTTCCTTCATCCCGGTCTCACTGAACCGATTCACCACATTCAGATGTTCACAGATCCACCATCAGTCCGGGTCTGGGTTCCTGTAGAGATCTCAGTTCCTTCATCCCGGTCTCACTGAACCGATTCCCCACATTCAGATGTTCACAGATCCACTCTCAGTCCGGGTCTGGGTTCCTGTAGAGATCTCAGTTCCTTCATCCCGGTCTCACTGAACCGATTCACCACATTCAGATGTTCACAGATCCACCATCAGTCCGGGTCTGGGTTCCTGTAGAGATCTCAGTTCCTTCATCCCGGTCTCACTGAACCGATTCCCCACATTCAGATGTTCACAGATCCACCATCAGTCCGGGGTCTGGGTTCCTGTAGAGATCTCAGTTCCTTCATCCCGGTCTCACTGAACCGATTCCCCACATTCAGATGTTCACAGATCCACCATCAGTCCGGGTCTGGGTTCCTGTAGAGATCTCAGTTCCTTCATCCCGGTCTCACTGAACCGATTCACCACATTCAGATGTTCACAGATCCACCATCAGTCCGGGTCTGGGTTCCTGTAGAGATCTCAGTTCCTTCATCCCGGTCTCACTGAACCGATTCACCACATTCAGATGTTCACAGATCCACTCTCAGTCCGGGTCTGACTCCCCGCAGAGGTCTCAGTTCCTTCATCCCGGTCTCACTGAACCCATTCTCCCCCAGCCTGAAACAGATGGGAGAATAAAGATGAAATAAACAGATCGCACAACAGTGTCAGTAACAGGGGACCGGGGTTAATGTTTCAACAACACTCACAGACAAATATCACCAGAAAACCCGCGGATCCGCTGATATTTTATCACATTGAACATTAACACAAACACTCACCGGATCCGCTCCAGACTCGGGCGGGTCAGTATGAGGCGGCGGAGAGCGGGGACAGATCGGTCTGTCAGAGAGTTTAATCTCAGGTCCAGCCCCGTCAGTGATGGGTTTGTACTGAGAGCGGAGACGAGATCCTCGGCACCAGAATCTGTGAGACCGACACTGTCCAGCCTGGAGATGAGAGAGAGTGAGGGTGAAGGACACAGAGAGACAGGAGACGGTACAAATCCCTAGAGTTTATCAGTAACACAATTACTGATCACATTAATGTTCAGTGTCAGACACCCAGTGACTGTAAACACAATCTCCCACAGTCTGGTACTTACCACAGTCTCTGTATTTTACACTCCGGGTTCCTCAGAGCCGCAGACACCAGTTTCACTCCTGAATCTCCCAGTTTATTATAACTCAGGCTCAGCCCCGTCAGTGATGGGTTTGTACTGAGAGCGGAGACGAGATCCTCGGCACCAGAATCTGTGAGACCGACACCCCTCAGCCTGGAGATGAGAGAGAGTGAGGGTGAAGGACACAGAGAGACAGGAGGTGGTACAAATCCCCAGTGTTTATCAGTAACACAATTACTGATCACATTAATGTTCAGTGTCCGACACCCAGTGACTGTAAACACAATCTCCCACAGTCTGGAGATGAGAGAGAGTGAGGGTGAAGGACACAGAGAGACAGGAGACGGTACAAATCCCCAGTGTTTATCAGTAACACAATTACTGATTTTTTTCTTCAGCACGACTGGGCAGGTCGGCCAGTGAGAACAGCGAGAAGAGTTTAAAAGGAAGACAGATTTACAGAGCGAGCGTCAGAGGAGCGGGAGACAGAGTAGGAAGGCTTTGGCTCAACGGGGCTTCGGCGATGAAGGGTCGAGGCGAGGTAGGTTATCTGTTTACAATACAGACAGAGAGTATGTGTGTGAGGCTGGGTTTCTGTGCTCGGTGTCAGATGTGGGGGATCCTGGAGACTCCCAGCCTCCCGGACGGCAACATCTGCACCCGGTGTGTCGAGCTGCAGCTCCTTAGGGACCTAGTTAGGGAACTGGAGATGCAGCTCGATGACCTTCGTCTGGTCAGGGAGAGCGAGGAGGTGATAGAGAGGAGTTACAGGCAGGTGGTCACACCGGGGCCACGGGAGACCGAGGAACTGGGTCACAGTCAGGAGAGGGAAGGGCAAGAAGCAGGTACTAGTGAATACCCCAGTGACTGTTCCCCTTGACAATAAGTACTCCGGTTTGAGTACTGCTGGAGAGGGAGCAACAACAGCTGCACCTCTGGCACAGTCTGGCCCTGTGGCTCAGGAGGGTGGGGAAAGGAAGAGGATGGCAGCAGAGATAGGGGACTATAGTTAGGGGGTCAGACAGACGATTCTGTGGACGCAGTAAAGAAAACTCGGATGGTAGTTTGCCTCCCAGTTTCCAGGGCCAGGATGTTCCTGATCACGTCCAAGATATCCTGCAGTGGGAGGGAGAACAGCCGGAGGTCGTGGTACATATTGGTACCAGTGACATTGGTAGGAAAAGGGAAGAGGTCCTGAAAACAGACTACAGGGAGTTAGGAAGTAATTTGAGAAGCAGGACCTCAAAGGTAGTGATCTCGGAATTACTGTTTGTCCCACGTGACAGTGAGAATAAGATTAGGATGAGGTGGAGGATAAACGCATGGCCGAGGTTTGGAGCAGGAGGCAGGGATTCAGATTTCTGGATCATTGGGACCTCTTTTGGAGCAGGTGTGACCTGCACAGAAAGGACGGGTTGCACTTGAATCCCAGGGGGAACAATATCCTGACAGCAAGGTCTTGCTAAGGCTACTGGGAGAGTTTAAACTAGAATGCTGGGGGAGGGAACCAAATTGATGTGACGGAGGAGAGGAAGGTCGGCTCACAAATAGAGACAGTGTGAAAGGGAGGATACGCAGGTGATAGAGAAGGGAGGCACTCGGTCCGAGGGGTTGAGATGTGTCTATTTTAATGCAAGGAGTATGATGAATAAAATAAATGATTGTCTGTGTCTGAGTGAGTCTCTGTGGGTGGAAGTTAGGAACAGGAGGGGGTCAATAACTCTACTGGGTGTATTGTATAGACCACCCAACAGTAACAGGGACATCGAGGAGCAGATAGGGAGACCGATTCTGGAAAGGAGTAACAATAACAGGGTTGTTGAAGTGGGAGATTTTAATTTCCCAACTATTGATTAGCATCTCCCTAGAGTGAGGGGTGTCGATGGGGTGGAGTTTGTGAAGTGTGTTCAGGAAGGTTTCTTGAAGCAATATGTACATAAGACTACAAGAGGAGAGGCTGTACTTGATCTGGTTTTGGGAAACGAACCTGGTCAGGTGTCAGATCTCTCAGTGGGACAGCATTTTGGAGATAGTGATCGCAATTCTATCTCGTTTACCATAGCATCTTGGAGGAAGGGGGATGGGGAAGAGAGATCCCACAGGAGGAAGGGGATGGGGAAGAGAGATCCCACAGGTGGAAGGGGGACGGGGAGAAGAGACCCCACAGGAGGAAGGGGGACGGGGAGGAGAGATCCCTCAGGAGGAAGGGGGATGAGAAGGAGAGATCTCACAGGAGGAAGGGGGACGGGGAGGAGATCCCACAGGAGGAAGGGGGACGGGGAGGAGAGATCCCTCAGGAGGAAGGGGGACGGGGAGGAGAGATCCCTCAGGAGGAAGGGGGACGAGGAGGAGAGATCCAACAGGAGGAAGGGGGACGGGGAGGAGAGATCCCTCAGGAGGAATGGGGACGGGGAGGAGAGATCCCACAGGATGAAGGTGGATGGGGAGGAGAGATCCCACAGGAGGAAGGTGGACGGGGAGGAGAGATCTCACAGGAGGAAGGGGGACGGGGAGGAGAGATCCCACAGGAGGAAGGGGGACGGGGAGGAGAGATCCCACAGGAGGAAGGGGGACGGGGAGGAGAGATCCCACAGGAGGAAGGGGGACGGGGAGGAGAGATCCCACAGGAGGAAGGGGGACGGGGAGTAGAGACCCCACAGGAGGAAGGGGGACGGGGAGGGGAGTTCCCACAGGGGTAAGGGGGACGGGGAGGAGAGACCCCACAGGAGGAAGGGGGACGGGGAGGGGAGTTCCCACAGGGGTAAGGGGGACGGGGAGGAGAGACCCCACAGGAGGGACGGGGAGGAGATCCCACAGGAAGAAGGGGGACGGGGAGGGGACATCCCACAGCAGGAAGGAGAACGGGGAGGAGAGATCCCTCAGAGGGACGGGGAGGAGAGATCCCTCAGGAGGGACAGGGAGAACAGATCCCACAGGAGGAAGGTGGATGGGGAAGAGAGATCCCACAGGAGGAAGGGGGATGGGAGGAGAGATCCCACAGGAGGAATGGGGACGAGGAGGAGAGATCCCACAGGAGGAAGGGGGACGGGCAGGAGAGATCCCTCAGGAGGAAGGGGGACTGGGAGGAGGGACCCCACAGGAGGAAGGGGGACTGGGAGGAGGGACCCCAAAGGAGGAAGGGGGACTGGGAGGAGGGACCCACAGGAGGAAGGGGGACGGGGAGGAGGTCCCACAGGAGGAAGGGGGACGGGGAGGAGGTCCCACAGGAGGAAGGGGGACGGGGAGGAGGTCCCACAGGAGGAAGGGGGACGGGGAGGGGAGATCCCACAGGAGGAAGGTGGACGGGGAGGAGAGATCCCACAGGAGGAATGGGGACGGGGAGGAGAGATCCCACAGGAGGAAGGTGGACGGGGAGGGGAGATCCCACAGGAGGAAGGGGGACGGGGAGGTGAGATCCCACAGGAGGAAGGGGGACGGGTGGGAGAGATCCCACAGGGGGAAGGGGGACGGGGGGGGAGAGATCCCACAGGGGGAAGGGGGAAGGGGGACGGGGATGAGAGACCCCACAGGGGGTCGGGGACGGGGAGGGGAGATCCCACAGGGGGAAGGGGGACAGGGAGGGGAGATCCCACAGGGGGTAGGGGCACGGGGAGCCCACAGGGGAAGGGGGACGTGGAGGAGAGAGCCCAAAGGAGGAAGTGGGACAGGGAGGAGAGACCCCAAAGGAGGAAGGGGGACGGGGCCGAGAGACCCCACAGGAGGAAGGGGGACGGGGAGGAGATATCCCACAGGAGGAAGGGGGACGGGGAGGTGATATCCCACTGGAGGAAGGGGGAAGGGGACGAGATCCCACAGGAGGAAGGGGGACGGGGCCGAGAGATCCCACAGGAGGAAGGTGGACGGGGCCGAGAGATCCTACAGGGGGAAGGTGGACGGGGAAAAGATCCCACAGGAGGAAGGGGGACGGGCAGGAGAGACCCCACAGGAGGAAGGGGGACGGGCAGGAGAGACCCCACAGGAGGAAGGGGGACGGGGAGGAGAGACCCCACAGGAGGTAGGGGGACGGGGAGGAGAGTCCCCACAGGCGGAAGGGGGACGGGGAGGAGAGACACCAGAGGAGGAAGGGGGACGGGCAGGAGAGACACCAGAGGAGGAAGGGGGACGGGGAGGAGAGATCCCACAGGAGGAAGGGGGACGGGGAGGAGAGATCCCACAGGAGGAAGGGGGGACGGGGAGGAGAGATCCCACAGGAGGAAGGGGGACGGGGAGTAGAGACCCCACAGGAGGAAGGGGGACGGGGAGGGGAGTTCCCACAGGGGTAAGGGGGACGGGGAGGAGAGACCCCACAGGAGGAAGGGGGACGGGGAGGGGAGTTCCCACAGGGGTAAGGGGGACGGGGAGGAGAGACCCCACAGGAGGGACGGGGAGGAGATCCCACAGGAAGAAGGGGGACGGGGAGGGGACATCCCACAGCAGGAAGGAGAACGGGGAGGAGAGATCCCTCAGAGGGACGGGGAGGAGAGATCCCTCAGGAGGGACAGGGAGAACAGATCCCACAGGAGGAAGGTGGATGGGGAAGAGAGATCCCACAGGAGGAAGGGGGATGGGAGGAGAGATCCCACAGGAGGAATGGGGACGGGGAGGAGAGATCCCACAGGAGGAAGGGGGACGGGCAGGAGAGATCCCTCAGGAGGAAGGGGGACTGGGAGGAGGGACCCCACAGGAGGAAGGGGGACTGGGAGGAGGGACCCCAAAGGAGGAAGGGGGACTGGGAGGAGGGACCCACAGGAGGAAGGGGGACGGGGAGGAGGTCCCACAGGAGGAAGGGGGACGGGGAGGAGGTCCCACAGGAGGAAGGGGGACGGGGAGGAGGTCCCACAGGAGGAAGGGGGACGGGGAGGGGAGATCCCACAGGAGGAAGGTGGACGGGGAGGAGAGATCCCACAGGAGGAATGGGGACGGGGAGGAGAGATCCCACAGGAGGAAGGTGGACGGGGAGGGGAGATCCCACAGGAGGAAGGGGGACGGGGAGGTGAGATCCCACAGGAGGAAGGGGGACGGGTGGGAGAGATCCCACAGGGGGAAGGGGGACGGGGGGGGAGAGATCCCACAGGGGGAAGGGGGAAGGGGGACGGGGATGAGAGACCCCACAGGGGGTCGGGGACGGGGAGGGGAGATCCCACAGGGGGAAGGGGGACAGGGAGGGGAGATCCCACAGGGGGTAGGGGCACGGGGAGCCCACAGGGGAAGGGGGACGTGGAGGAGAGAGCCCAAAGGAGGAAGTGGGACAGGGAGGAGAGACCCCAAAGGAGGAAGGGGGACGGGGCCGAGAGACCCCACAGGAGGAAGGGGGACGGGGAGGAGATATCCCACAGGAGGAAGGGGGACGGGGAGGTGATATCCCACTGGAGGAAGGGGGAAGGGGACGAGATCCCACAGGAGGAAGGGGGACGGGGCCGAGAGATCCCACAGGAGGAAGGTGGACGGGGCCGAGAGATCCTACAGGGGGAAGGTGGACGGGGAAAAGATCCCACAGGAGGAAGGGGGACGGGCAGGAGAGACCCCACAGGAGGAAGGGGGACGGGCAGGAGAGACCCCACAGGAGGAAGGGGGACGGGGAGGAGAGACCCCACAGGAGGTAGGGGGACGGGGAGGAGAGTCCCCACAGGCGGAAGGGGGACGGGGAGGAGAGACACCAGAGGAGGAAGGGGGACGGGCAGGAGAGACCCCACAGGAGGAAGGGGGACGGGCAGGAGAGTCCCCACAGGAGGATGGGGGACGGGCAGGAGAGTCCCCACAGGAGGATGGGGGACGGGCAGGAGAGTCCCCACAGGAGGAAGGGGGATGGGCAGGAGATGCCACAGGAGGAAGGGGGACGGGGAGGGGAGATCCCAAAGGAGGAAGAGGGACGGGGAGCTGAGATCCCACAGGAGGAAGGGGGACGGGGAGGGGAGACACCACAGGAGGAGGGGGGACGGGGAGGGGAGATCCCACAGGAGGAGGGGGGACGGGGAGGGGAGACCCCACAGGAGGAAGAGGGACGGAGCCGAGAGACCCCACAGGAGGAAGGGGGACGGGGAGGAGAGACCCCACAGGAGAAAGCGGGACGGGGAGGAGAGATCGCACAGGAGGGAGGAGGAAGGGGACGAGACCCCACAGGGGGAAGAGGGACGGAGCCGAGAGACCCCACAGGAGGAAGGGGGACGGGGCCGAGAGACACCACAGGCAGAAGGGGGTCGGGGAGGAGAGACCCCACAGGAGGAAGGGGGACGGGGAGGAGAGACCCCAAAGGAGAAAGGGGGATGGGGAGGAGAGACCCCACAGGGGAAAGGAGGCGGGGAGGAGAGACCCCACAGGGGAAAGGGGGACGGGGAGGAGAGACCCCACAGGGGGTAGCGGGACGGGGAGGGGAGATCCCACAGGGGGAAGGGGGACGGGGAGCTGAGATCCCACAGGAGGAAGGGGGACGGGGCCGAGAGACCGCACAGGAGGAAGGGGGACGTGGAGGAGAGACCCCACAGGAGGAAGGGGGACGGGGAGGAGAGATCCCACAGGAGGAAGGAGGAAGGGTACGAGATCCCACAGGAGGAAGGGGGACGGGGGGGAGGGATCCCACAGGGGGAAGGGAGACGGGGGGAGAGACCCCGCAGGGGGAAGGGGGACGGGGAGGAGATACCACACAGCGGAAAGGGGACGGGGAGGAGAGACCCCAAAGGGGGAAGGGGGACGGGGAGGAGAGACCCCACAGGGGGTAGTGGGACGGGGAGGGGAGATCCCACAGGGGGAAGGGGGACAGGGAGGGGAATCCCACAGGGGGAAGGGGGACAGGGAGGGGAGATCCCACAGAGGGTAGGGGCACGGGGAGCCCACAGGGGGAAGGGGGACGTGGAGGAGAGAGCCCACAGGAGGAAGGGGGACAGGGAGGAGAGACCCCACAGGGGGACGGGGAGGAGAGACCCCACAGGAGGAAGGGGGACGGGGCCGAGAGACCCCACAGGAGGAAGAGGGACGGGGAGGAGATATCCCACAGGAGGAAGGGGGACGGGGAGGTGATATCCCACTGGAGGAAGGGGGAAGGGGACGAGATCCCACAGGGGGAAGGGGGACGGGGAGGTGATATCCCACTGGAGGAAGGGGGAAGGGGACGAGATCCCACAGGAGGAAGGGGGAAGGGGACGAGATCCCACAGGAGGAAGGTGGAAGGGGCCGAGAGACCCCTCAGACGGAAGGGGGTCGGGGAGGAGAGACCCCACAGGAGGAATGGGGACGGGGCCGAGAGATCCCACAGGGGGAAGGGAGACGGGCAGGAGAGACCCCACAGGAGGAAGGGGGACGGGGTGGAGAGACCCCACAGGAGGAAGGGGGACGGGGAGGAGAGTCCCCACAGGCGGAAGGGGGACGGGGAGGAGAGACCCCACAGGAGGAAGGGGGACGGGCAGGAGAGACCCCACAGGAGGAAGGGGGACGGGGAGGAGAAACCCCACAGGAGGAAGGGAGACGGGCAGGAGAGACCCCACTGGAGGAAGGGGGACGGGGAGGAGAGATCCCACAGGAGGAAGGGGGACGGGGAGGAGAGACACCACAGGAGGAAGGGGGACGGGGAGGAGAGACCCCACAGGTGGAATGGGGACGGGGAGGAGAGACCCCACAGGAGGAAGGGGGATGGGCAGGAGAGACCCCACAGGAGGAAGGGGTACGGGCAGGAGAGATCCCACAAGAAGAAGGGGGACTGGGAGGGGAGATCCCACAGGAGGAAGGGGGACGGGGAGGGGAGATCCCAAAGGAGGAAGGGGGACGGGGAGGGGAGACCCCACAGGAGGAAGGGGGACGGGGCCGAGAGACCCCACAGGAGGAAGAGGGACGGGGAGGAGATATCCCACAGGAGGAAGGGGGACGGGGACGAGATCCCACAGGGGGAAGGGGGACGGGGAGGTGATATCCCACTGGAGGAAGGGGGAAGGGGCCGAGAGACCCCTCAGACGGAAGGGGGTCGGGGAGGAGAGACCCCACAGGAGGAATGGGGACGGGGCCGAGAGATCCCACGGGGGAAGGGAGACGGGCAGGAGAGACCCCACAGGAGGAAGGGAGACGGGGAGGAGAGACCCCACAGGAGGAAGGGGGACGGGGAGGAGAGTCCCCACAGGCGGAAGGGGGACGGGGAGGAGAGACCCCACAGGAGGAAGGGGGACGGGCAGGAGAGACCCCACAGGAGGAAGGGGGACGGGGAGGAGAGACCCCACAGGAGGAAGGGAGACGGGCAGGAGAGACCCCTCAGGAGGAAGGGGGACGGGGAGGAGAGTCCCCACAGGCGGAAGGGGGTCGGGGAGGAGAGACACCACAGGAGGAAGGGGGACGGGGAGGAGAGACCACACAGGTGGAATGGGGACGGGGACGAGAGACCCCACAGGAGGAAGGGGGATGGGCAGGAGAGACCCCACAGGAGGAAGGGGGACGGGGAGGAGAGATCACACAAGAAGAAGGGGGACTGGGAGGGGAGATCCCACAGGAGGAAGGGGGACGGGGAGGGGAGATCCCAAAGGAGGAAGGGGGACGGGGAGGGGAGACCCCACAGGAGGAAGGGGGACGGGGAGGGGAGACCCCACAGGAGGAAGGGGGACGGGGAGGAGAGAGGCCACAGGAGGAAGGGTGACGGGGAGGATAGACCCCACAGGAAGAAGAGGGACAGAGCCGAGAGACCCCACAGGAGGAAGGGGGACGGGGAGGAGAGAGCCCACAGGAGAAAGGGGGACGGGGAGTGGAGATCCCAAAGGAGGAAGGGGAACGGGGAGGGGAGACCCCACAGGAGGAAGGGGGACGGGGAGGGGAGATCCCACAGGAGGAAGGTGGACGGGGAGGGGAGACCCCACAGGAGGAAGAGGGACGGAGCCGAGAGACCCCACAGGAGGAAGGGGGATGGGGAGGAGAGAGCCCACAGGAGAAAGGGGGAAGGGGAGGAGAGATCCCACAGGAGGAAGGAGGAAGGGGACGAGACCCCACAGGAGGAAGGGGGAGTGGCCGAGAGACCCCACAGGCGGAAGGGGGTCGGGGAGGAGAGACCCCACAGGAGGAAGGGGGACGGGGAGGAGAGACCCCAAAGGAGAAAGGGGGACGGGGAGGAGATACCCCAAAGGAGGAAGGGGGACGGGGCCGAGAGACCCCACAGGAGGAAGTGCGACGGGGAGGTGAGACCCCACAGGAGGAAGGGGGACAGGGAGGAGAGATCCCACAGGAGGAAGGGGGACGGGGAGGGGAGACCCCACAGGAGGAAGGGGGAGGGAGAGGAGATCCCACAGGAGGAAGGGGGACGGGGAGCTGAGATTCCACAGGAGGAAGGGGGACGGGGCCGAGAGACCCCACAGGAGGAAGGGGGATGGGTAGGAGAGACCCCACAGGAGGAAGGGGGATGGGGAGGAGAGATCCCACAGGAGGAAGGAGGAAGGGGACGAGATCCCACAGCAGGAAGGGGGAAGGGGCCGAGAGACCCCACAGGCGGAAGGGGGTCGGGGAGGAGAGACCCCACAGGAGGAAGGGGGACGGGGAGGGGAGATCCCACTGGAGGAAGGGGGACGGGCAGGAGATACCCCACAGGCGGAAGGGGGACGGGGAGGAGAGACCCCACAGGCTGAAGGGGAACGGGGACGAGATCCCACAGGCGGAAGGGGGACGGTGTGGAGAGAACCCACAGGAGGAAGGGGGACGGGGAGCAGAGATCCCATAGGAGGAAGGGGGACGGGAAGCAGAGATCCCACAGGAGGAAGGGGGACGGGGAGGAGATATCCCACAGGAGGAAGGGGGACGGGGAGGTGATATCCCACTGGAGGAAGGGGGAAGGGGACGAGATCCCACAGGGGGAAGGGGGACGGGGAGGTGATATCCCACTGGAGGAAGGGGGAAGGGGACGAGATCCCACAGGAGGAAGGGGGAAGGGGACGAGATCCCACAGGAGGAAGGTGGAAGGGGCCGAGAGACCCCTCAGACGGAAGGGGGTCGGGGAGGAGAGACCCCACAGGAGGAATGGGGACGGGGCCGAGAGATCCCACAGGGGGAAGGGAGACGGGCAGGAGAGACCCCACAGGAGGAAGGGGGACGGGGTGGAGAGACCCCACAGGAGGAAGGGGGACGGGGAGGAGAGTCCCCACAGGCGGAAGGGGGACGGGGAGGAGAGACCCCACAGGAGGAAGGGGGACGGGCAGGAGAGACCCCACAGGAGGAAGGGGGACGGGGAGGAGAAACCCCACAGGAGGAAGGGAGACGGGCAGGAGAGACCCCACTGGAGGAAGGGGGACGGGGAGGAGAGATCCCACAGGAGGAAGGGGGACGGGGAGGAGAGACACCACAGGAGGAAGGGGGACGGGGAGGAGAGACCCCACAGGTGGAATGGGGATGGGGAGGAGAGACCCCACAGGAGGAAGGGGGATGGGCAGGAGAGACCCCACAGGAGGAAGGGGTACGGGCAGGAGAGATCCCACAAGAAGAAGGGGGACTGGGAGGGGAGATCCCACAGGAGGAAGGGGGACGGGGAGGGGAGATCCCAAAGGAGGAAGGGGGACGGGGAGGGGAGACCCCACAGGAGGAAGGGGGACGGGGCCGAGAGACCCCACAGGAGGAAGAGGGACGGGGAGGAGATATCCCACAGGAGGAAGGGGGACGGGGACGAGATCCCACAGGGGGAAGGGGGACGGGGAGGTGATATCCCACTGGAGGAAGGGGGAAGGGGCCGAGAGACCCCTCAGACGGAAGGGGGTCGGGGAGGAGAGACCCCACAGGAGGAATGGGGACGGGGCCGAGAGATCCCACGGGGGAAGGGAGACGGGCAGGAGAGACCCCACAGGAGGAAGGGAGACGGGGAGGAGAGACCCCACAGGAGGAAGGGGGACGGGGAGGAGAGTCCCCACAGGCGGAAGGGGGACGGGGAGGAGAGACCCCACAGGAGGAAGGGGGACGGGCAGGAGAGACCCCACAGGAGGAAGGGGGACGGGGAGGAGAGACCCCACAGGAGGAAGGGAGACGGGCAGGAGAGACCCCTCAGGAGGAAGGGGGACGGGGAGGAGAGTCCCCACAGGCGGAAGGGGGTCGGGGAGGAGAGACACCACAGGAGGAAGGGGGACGGGGAGGAGAGACCACACAGGTGGAATGGGGACGGGGACGAGAGACCCCACAGGAGGAAGGGGGATGGGCAGGAGAGACCCCACAGGAGGAAGGGGGACGGGGAGGAGAGATCACACAAGAAGAAGGGGGACTGGGAGGGGAGATCCCACAGGAGGAAGGGGGACGGGGAGGGGAGATCCCAAAGGAGGAAGGGGGACGGGGAGGGGAGACCCCACAGGAGGAAGGGGGACGGGGAGGGGAGACCCCACAGGAGGAAGGGGGACGGGGAGGAGAGAGGCCACAGGAGGAAGGGTGACGGGGAGGATAGACCCCACAGGAAGAAGAGGGACAGAGCCGAGAGACCCCACAGGAGGAAGGGGGACGGGGAGGAGAGAGCCCACAGGAGAAAGGGGGACGGGGAGTGGAGATCCCAAAGGAGGAAGGGGAACGGGGAGGGGAGACCCCACAGGAGGAAGGGGGACGGGGAGGGGAGATCCCACAGGAGGAAGGGGGACGGGGAGGGGAGACCCCACAGGAGGAAGAGGGACGGAGCCGAGAGACCCCACAGGAGGAAGGGGGATGGGGAGGAGAGAGCCCACAGGAGAAAGGGGGAAGGGGAGGAGAGATCCCACAGGAGGAAGGAGGAAGGGGACGAGACCCCACAGGAGGAAGGGGGAGTGGCCGAGAGACCCCACAGGCGGAAGGGGGTCGGGGAGGAGAGACCCCACAGGAGGAAGGGGGACGGGGAGGAGAGACCCCAAAGGAGAAAGGGGGACGGGGAGGAGATACCCCAAAGGAGGAAGGGGGACGGGGCCGAGAGACCCCACAGGAGGAAGTGCGACGGGGAGGTGAGACCCCACAGGAGGAAGGGGGACAGGGAGGAGAGATCCCACAGGAGGAAGGGGGACGGGGAGGGGAGACCCCACAGGAGGAAGGGGGAGGGAGAGGAGATCCCACAGGAGGAAGGGGGACGGGGAGCTGAGATTCCACAGGAGGAAGGGGGACGGGGCCGAGAGACCCCACAGGAGGAAGGGGGATGGGTAGGAGAGACCCCACAGGAGGAAGGGGGATGGGGAGGAGAGATCCCACAGGAGGAAGGAGGAAGGGGACGAGATCCCACAGCAGGAAGGGGGAAGGGGCCGAGAGACCCCACAGGCGGAAGGGGGTCGGGGAGGAGAGACCCCACAGGAGGAAGGGGGACGGGGAGGGGAGATCCCACTGGAGGAAGGGGGACGGGCAGGAGATACCCCACAGGCGGAAGGGGGACGGGGAGGAGAGACCCCACAGGCTGAAGGGGAACGGGGACGAGATCCCACAGGCGGAAGGGGGACGGTGTGGAGAGAACCCACAGGAGGAAGGGGGACGGGGAGCAGAGATCCCATAGGAGGAAGGGGGACGGGAAGCAGAGATCCCACAGGAGGAAGGGGGACAGGGAGGAGAGATCCCACAGGGGGAAGGGGGACAGGGAGGGGAGATCCCACAGGGGGAAGGGGGACAGGGAGGGGAGATCCCACAGAGGGTAGGGGCACGGGGAGCCCACAGGGGGAAGGGGGACGTGGAGGAGAGAGCCCACAGGAGGAAGGGGGACAGGGAGGAGAGACCCGACAGGGGGAAGGGGGACGGGGAGGAGAGACCCCACAGGAGGAAGGGGGACGGGGCCGAGAGACCCCACAGGAGGAAGAGGGACGGGGAGGAGATATCCCACAGGAGGAAGGGGGACGGGGACGAGATCCCACAGGGGGAAGGGGGACGGGGAGGTGATATCCCACTGGAGGAAGGGGGAAGGGGACGAGATCCCACAGGAGGAAGGGGGAAGGGGCCGAGAGACCCCTCAGACGGAAGGGGGTCGGGGAGGAGAGACCCCACAGGAGGAATGGGGACGGGGCCGAGAGATCCCACAGGGGGAAGGGAGACGGGCAGGAGAGACCCCACAGGAGGAAGGGGGACGGGGAGGAGAGACCCCACAGGAGGAAGGGGGACGGGGAGGAGAGTCCCCACAGGCGGAAGGGGGACGGGGAGGAGAGACCCCACAGGAGGAAGGGGGACGGGCAGGAGAGACCCCACAGGAGGAAGGGGGACGGGGAGGAGAGACCCCACAGGAGGAAGGGAGACGGGCAGGAGAGACCCCACAGGAGGAAGGGGGACGGGGAGGAGAGTCCCCACAGGCGGAAGGGGGTCGGGGAGGAGAGACACCACAGGAGGAAGGGGGACGGGGAGGAGAGACCCCACAGGAGGAAGGGGGATGGGCAGGAGAGACCCCACAGGAGGAAGGGGGACGGGGAGGAGAGATCACACAAGAAGAAGGGGGACTGGGAGGGGAGATCCCACAGGAGGAAGGGGGACGGGGAGGGGAGATCCCAAAGGAGGAAGGGGGACGGGGAGGGGAGACCCCACAGGAGGAAGGGGGACGGGGAGGGGAGACCCCACAGGAGGAAGGGGGACGGGGAGGAGAGAGGCCACAGGAGGAAGGGTGACGGGGAGGATAGACCCCACAGGAGGAAGAGGGACGGAGCCGAGAGACCCCACAGGAGGAAGGGGGACGGGGAGGAGAGAGCCCACAGGAGAAAGGGGGACGGGGAGTGGAGATCCCAAAGGAGGAAGGGGAACGGGGAGGGGAGACCCCACAGGAGGAAGGGGGTCGGGGAGGGGAGATCCCACAGGAGGAAGGGGGATGGGGAGGGGAGACCCCACAGGAGGAAGAGGGACGGAGCCGAGAGACCCCACAGGAGGAAGGGGGATGGGGAGGAGAGAGCCCACAGGAGGAAGGGGGATGGGGAGGAGAGAGCCCACAGGAGAAAGGGGGAAGGGGAGGAGAGATCCCACAGGAGGAAGGAGGAAGGGGACGAGACCCCACAGGAGGAAGGGGGAGTGGCCGAGAGACCCCACAGGCGGAAGGGGGTCGGGGAGGAGAGACCCCACAGGAGGAAGGGGGACGGGGAGGAGAGACCCCAAAGGAGAAAGGGGGACGGGGAGGAGATACCCCAAAGGAGGAAGGGGGACGGGGCCGAGAGACCCCACAGGAGGAAGTGCGACGGGGAGGTGAGACCCCACAGGAGGAAGGGGGACAGGGAGGAGAGATCCCACAGGAGGAAGGGGGACGGGGAGGGGAGACCCCACAGGAGGAAGGGGGAGGGAGAGGAGATCCCACAGGAGGAAGGGGGACGGGGAGCTGAGATTCCACAGGAGGAAGGGGGACGAGGCCGAGAGACCCCACAGGAGGAAGGGGGATGGGTAGGAGAGACCCCACAGGAGGAAGGGGGATGGGGAGGAGAGATCCCACAGGAGGAAGGAGGAAGGGGACGAGATCCCACAGGAGGAAGGGGGAAGGGGCCGAGAGACCCCACAGGCGGAAGGGGGTCGGGGAGGAGAGACCCCAAGGAGGAAGGGGGACGGGGAGGGGAGATCCCACTGGAGGAAGGGGGACGGGCAGGAGATACCCCACAGGCGGAAGGGGGACGGGGAGGAGAGACCCCACAGGCTGAAGGGGAACGGGGACGAGATCCCACAGGCGGAAGGGGGACGGTGTGGAGAGAACCCACAGGAGGAAGGGGGACGGGGAGCAGAGATCCCATAGGAGGAAGGGGGACGGGAAGCAGAGATCCCACAGGAGGAAGGTGGACAGGGAGGAGAGATCCTACAGGAGGAAGGGGGATGGGGAGGAGAGACCCCACAGGAGGAAGGGGGACGGGGAGGAGAGCCCCACAGGAGGAAGGGGGACGGGGAGGAGAGACCCCACAGGCAGAAGGGGGACGGGGACGAGATCCCACAGGCGGAAGGGGGACGGGGTGGAGAGATCCCACAGGAGGAAGGGGGACGGGGAGCAGAGATCCCAGAGGAGGAAGGGGGACGGGGAGCAGAGATCCCACAGGAGGAAGGGGGACGGGGAGGGGACATCCCATAGCAGGAAGATGGGACGGGGAGGAGAGATCCCTCAGGGGGACGGGAGGAGAGATCCCTCAGGAGGGACGGGGAGGAGAGATTCCACAGGAGGGACGGGGAGGAGAGATTCCACAGGAGGGACGGGGAAGAGAGATCCCACAGGAGGAAGTGGGACGGTGAGGGGAGATCCCACAGGAGGAAGGGTGACGGGATGGAGAGACCCCACTGGAGGAAGGGGGACGGGGAGGAGAGACCCCACAGGCGGAAGGGGGACGGGGACGAGATCCCACAGGCGGAAGGGGGACGGGGTGGAGAGATCCCACAGGAGGAAGGGGGACGGGGAGCAGAGATCCCAGTGGAGGAAGGGGGACGGGTAGCAGAGATCCCACAGGAGGAAGGGGGACGGGGAGGAGAGATCCTACAGGAGGAATGGGGACGGGGAGGAGAGACCCCACAGGAGGAAGGGGGACGGGGAGGAGAGACCCCACAGGTGGAAGGGGGACGGGGACGAGATCCCACAGGCGGAAGGGGGACGGGGTGGAGAGATCCCACAGGAGGAAGGGGGACGGGGAGCAGAGATCCCAGAGGAGGAAGGGGGACGGGGAGGAGAGACCCCACAGGAGGAAGGGGGACGGGCAGGAGAGACCCCACAGGAGGAAGGGGGACGGGGAGGAGAGACCCCACAGGAGGAAGGGAGACGGGCAGGAGAGACCCCACAGGAGGAAGGGGGACGGGGAGGAGAGTCCCCACAGGCGGAAGGGGGTCGGGGAGGAGAGACACCACAGGAGGAAGGGGGACGGGGAGGAGAGACCCCACAGGTGGAATGGGGACGGGGAGGAGAGACCCCACAGGAGGAAGGGGGATGGGCAGGAGAGACCCCACAGGAGGAAGGGGGACGGGGAGGAGAGATCACACAAGAAGAAGGGGGACTGGGAGTGGAGATCCCACAGGAGGAAGGGGGACGGGGAGGGGAGATCCCAAAGGAGGAAGGGGGACGGGGAGGGGAGACCCCACAGGAGGAAGGGGGACGGGGAGGGGAGACCCCACAGGAGGAAGGGGGACGGGGAGGAGTGAGGCCACAGGTGGAAGGGTGACGGGGAGGATAGACCCCACAGGAGGAAGAGGGACGGAGCCGAGAGACCCCACAGGAGGAAGGGGGACGGGGAGGAGAGAGCCCACAGGAGAAAGGGGGACGGGGAGTGGAGATCCCAAAGGAGGAAGGGGAACGGGGAGGGGAGACCCCACAGGAGGAAGGGGGTCGGGGAGGGGAGATCCCACAGGAGGAAGGGGGACGGGGAGGGGAGACCCCACAGGAGGAAGAGGGACGGAGCCGAGAGACCCCACAGGAGGAAGGGGGATGGGGAGGAGAGAGCCCACAGGAGGAAGGGGGATGGGGAGGAGAGAGCCCACAGGAGAAAGGGGGAAGGGGAGGAGAGATCCCACAGGAGGAAGGAGGAAGGGGACGAGACCCCACAGGAGGAAGGGGGAGTGGCCGAGAGACCCCACAGGCGGAAGGGGGTCGGGGAGGAGAGACCCCACAGGAGGAAGGGGGACGGGGAGGAGAGACCCCAAAGGAGAAAGGGGGACTGGGAGGAGATACCCCAAAGGAGGAAGGGGGACGGGGCCGAGAGACCCCACAGGAGGAAGTGCGACGGGGAGGTGAGACCCCACAGGAGGAAGGGGGACAGGGAGGAGAGATCCCACAGGAGGAAGGGGGACGGGGAGGGGAGACCCCACAGGAGGAAGGGGGACGGGGAGGAGAGATCCCACAGGAGGAAGGAGGAAGGGGACGAGATCCCACAGGAGGAAGGGGGAAGGGGCCGAGAGACCCCACAGGCGGAAGGGGGTCGGGGAGGAGAGACCCCACAGGAGGAAGGGGGACGGGGAGGGGAGATCCCACTGGAGGAAGGGGGACGGGCAGGAGAGACCCCACAGGCGGAAGGGGGACGGGGAGGAGAGACCCCACAGGCTGAAGGGGAACGGGGACGAGATCCCACAGGCGGAAGGGGGACGGTGTGGAGAGAACCCACAGGAGGAAGGGGGACGGGGAGCAGAGATCCCATAGGAGGAAGGGGGACGGGAAGCAGAGATCCCACAGGAGGAAGGGGGACAGGGAGGAGAGATCCTACAGGAGGAAGGGGGATGGGGAGGAGAGACCCCACAGGAGGAAGGGGGACGGGGAGGAGAGACCCCACAGGCAAAAGGGGGACGGGGACGAGATCCCACAGGCGGAAGGGGGACGGGGTGGAGAGATCCCACAGGAGGAAGGGGGACGGGGAGCAGAGATCCCAGAGGAGGAAGGGGGACGGGGAGCAGAGATCCCACAGGAGGAAGGGGGACGGGGAGGGGACATCCCATAGCAGGAAGATGGGACGGGGAGGAGAGATCCCTCAGGGGGACGGGAGGAGAGATCCCTCAGGAGGGACGGGGAGGAGAGATTCCACAGGAGGGACGGGGAGGAGAGATTCCACAGGAGGGACGGGGAAGAGAGATCCCACAGGAGGAAGTGGGACGGTGAGGGGAGATCCCACAGGAGGAAGGGTGACGGGATGGAGAGACCCCACTGGAGGAAGGGGGACGGGGAGGAGAGACCCCACAGGCGGAAGGGGGACGGGGACGAGATCCCACAGGCGGAAGGGGGACGGGGTGGAGAGATCCCACAGGAGGAAGGGGGACGGGGAGCAGAGATCCCAGTGGAGGAAGGGGGACGGGTAGCAGAGATCCCACAGGAGGAAGGGGGACGGGGAGGAGAGATCCTACAGGAGGAATGGGGACGGGGAGGAGAGACCCCACAGGAGGAAGGGGGACGGGGAGGAGAGACCCCACAGGTGGAAGGGGGACGGGGATGAGATCCCACAGGCGGAAGGGGGACGGGGTGGAGAGATCCCACAGGAGGAAGGGGGACGGGGAGCAGAGATCCCAGAGGAGGAAGGGGGACGGGGAGCAGATATCCCACAGGAGGAAGGGGGACGGGGAGGAGATCCCACAGGAGGAAGGGGGACGGGGAGGGGACATCCCACAGCAGGAAGATGGGACGGGGAGGAGAGATCCCTCAGGAGGGACGAGGAGGAGAGATTCCACAGGAGGGGCGGGGAAGAGAGATCCCACAGGAGGAAGGTGGACGAGGAGAACAGACCCCACAGGAGGAAGGTGGATGGGGAAGAGAGATCCCACAGGAGGAAGGGGGATGGGGAGGAGAGATCCCACAGGAGGGTAGTGGACGGGGAGGAGAGTTCCCACAGGAGGAAGGGGACGGGCAGGAGAGACCCCACAGGAGGAAGGGGGATGGGCAATTGAGACCCCACAGGAGGAAGGGGGACGGGGAGGAGAGATCCCACATGAAGAAGGAGGACGGGGAGGAGATCCCACAGGAGGAAGGGGGACGGGGAGGGGAGATCCCACAGGAGGAAGGGGGACGGGGAGGAGAGACCCCACAGGAGGAAGGGGGACGGGGCCGAGAGACCCCACAGGAGGAAGAGGGACGGGGAGGAGATATCCCACTGGAGGAAGGGGGACGGGGAGGAGATATTCCACTGGAGGAAGGGGGAAGGGGACGAGATCCCACAGGAGGAAGGGGGAAGGGGACGAGATCCCACAGGAGGAAGGTGTACGGGGCCGAGAGATCCCACAGGGGGAAGAGGGACGGGGGGGAGAGATCCCACAGGGGGAAGGGGGACGGGGGGAGAGACCCCACAGGGGGAAGGGGGACGGGGACGAGAGACCCCACAGGGGGAAGGGGGACAGGGAGGAGATACCCCACACGGGAAAGGCGACGGGGAGTTGAGACCCCAAAGGGGGAAGGGGGACGGGGAGGAGAGACCCCACAGGGGGTAGTGGGACGGGGAGGGGAGATCCCACAGGGGGAAGGGGGACGGGGAGGGGAGATCCCACAGGAGGAATGGGGACTGGGAGGAGGGACCCCACAGGAGGAAGGGGGACGGGGAGGAGAGATCCCACAGGAGGAAGGGGGATGGGCAATTCAGACCCCACAGGAGGAAGGGGGACGGGGAGGAGAGATCCCACAGGAAGAAGGGGGACGGGGAGGAGATCCCACAGGAGGAAGGGGGACAGGGAGGGGAGATCCCACAGGAGGAAGGGGGACGGGGACGAGAGACCCCACAGGAGGAAGGGGGACGGGGCCGAGAGACCCCAAAGGGGGAAGGCAGACGGGGAGGAGATATCCCACATGAGGAAGGGGGACGTGGAGGATATACCCCAAAGGAGGAAGGGGGACGTGGAGGAGAGACCCCACAGGAGGAAGGAGGACTGGGAGGATAGACCCCACAGGAGGAAGGGGGACGGGGCCGAGAGACCCCACAGGAGGAAGAGGGACGGGGAGGAGAGATCCCACAGGAGGAAGGAGGAAGGGTACGAGATCCCACAGGAGGAAGGGGGACGGGGGGGAGGGATCCCACAGGGGGAAGGGAGACGGGGGGAGAGACCCCGCAGGGGGAAGGGGGACGGGGAGGAGATACCACACAGCGGAAAGGGGACGGGGAGGAGAGACCCCAAAGGGGGAAGGGGGACGGGGAGGAGAGACCCCACAGGGGGTAGTGGGACGGGGAGGGGAGATCCCACAGGGGGAAGGGGGACAGGGAGGGGAATCCCACAGGGGGAAGGGGGACAGGGAGGGGAGATCCCACAGAGGGTAGGGGCACGGGGAGCCCACAGGGGGAAGGGGGACGTGGAGGAGAGAGCCCACAGGAGGAAGGGGGACAGGGAGGAGAGACCCCACAGGGGGACGGGGAGGAGAGACCCCACAGGAGGAAGGGGGACGGGGCCGAGAGACCCCACAGGAGGAAGAGGGACGGGGAGGAGATATCCCACAGGAGGAAGGGGGACGGGGAGGTGATATCCCACTGGAGGAAGGGGGAAGGGGACGAGATCCCACAGGGGGAAGGGGGACGGGGAGGTGATATCCCACTGGAGGAAGGGGGAAGGGGACGAGATCCCACAGGAGGAAGGGGGAAGGGGACGAGATCCCACAGGAGGAAGGTGGAAGGGGCCGAGAGACCCCTCAGACGGAAGGGGGTCGGGGAGGAGAGACCCCACAGGAGGAATGGGGACGGGGCCGAGAGATCCCACAGGGGGAAGGGAGACGGGCAGGAGAGACCCCACAGGAGGAAGGGGGACGGGGTGGAGAGACCCCACAGGAGGAAGGGGGACGGGGAGGAGAGTCCCCACAGGCGGAAGGGGGACGGGGAGGAGAGACCCCACAGGAGGAAGGGGGACGGGCAGGAGAGACCCCACAGGAGGAAGGGGGACGGGGAGGAGAAACCCCACAGGAGGAAGGGAGACGGGCAGGAGAGACCCCACTGGAGGAAGGGGGACGGGGAGGAGAGATCCCACAGGAGGAAGGGGGACGGGGAGGAGAGACACCACAGGAGGAAGGGGGACGGGGAGGAGAGACCCCACAGGTGGAATGGGGACGGGGAGGAGAGACCCCACAGGAGGAAGGGGGATGGGCAGGAGAGACCCCACAGGAGGAAGGGGTACGGGCAGGAGAGATCCCACAAGAAGAAGGGGGACTGGGAGGGGAGATCCCACAGGAGGAAGGGGGACGGGGAGGGGAGATCCCAAAGGAGGAAGGGGGACGGGGAGGGGAGACCCCACAGGAGGAAGGGGGACGGGGCCGAGAGACCCCACAGGAGGAAGAGGGACGGGGAGGAGATATCCCACAGGAGGAAGGGGGACGGGGACGAGATCCCACAGGGGGAAGGGGGACGGGGAGGTGATATCCCACTGGAGGAAGGGGGAAGGGGCCGAGAGACCCCTCAGACGGAAGGGGGTCGGGGAGGAGAGACCCCACAGGAGGAATGGGGACGGGGCCGAGAGATCCCACGGGGGAAGGGAGACGGGCAGGAGAGACCCCACAGGAGGAAGGGAGACGGGGAGGAGAGACCCCACAGGAGGAAGGGGGACGGGGAGGAGAGTCCCCACAGGCGGAAGGGGGACGGGGAGGAGAGACCCCACAGGAGGAAGGGGGACGGGCAGGAGAGACCCCACAGGAGGAAGGGGGACGGGGAGGAGAGACCCCACAGGAGGAAGGGAGACGGGCAGGAGAGACCCCTCAGGAGGAAGGGGGACGGGGAGGAGAGTCCCCACAGGCGGAAGGGGGTCGGGGAGGAGAGACACCACAGGAGGAAGGGGGACGGGGAGGAGAGACCACACAGGTGGAATGGGGACGGGGACGAGAGACCCCACAGGAGGAAGGGGGATGGGCAGGAGAGACCCCACAGGAGGAAGGGGGACGGGGAGGAGAGATCACACAAGAAGAAGGGGGACTGGGAGGGGAGATCCCACAGGAGGAAGGGGGACGGGGAGGGGAGATCCCAAAGGAGGAAGGGGGACGGGGAGGGGAGACCCCACAGGAGGAAGGGGGACGGGGAGGGGAGACCCCACAGGAGGAAGGGGGACGGGGAGGAGAGAGGCCACAGGAGGAAGGGTGACGGGGAGGATAGACCCCACAGGAAGAAGAGGGACAGAGCCGAGAGACCCCACAGGAGGAAGGGGGACGGGGAGGAGAGAGCCCACAGGAGAAAGGGGGACGGGGAGTGGAGATCCCAAAGGAGGAAGGGGAACGGGGAGGGGAGACCCCACAGGAGGAAGGGGGACGGGGAGGGGAGATCCCACAGGAGGAAGGGGGACGGGGAGGGGAGACCCCACAGGAGGAAGAGGGACGGAGCCGAGAGACCCCACAGGAGGAAGGGGGATGGGGAGGAGAGAGCCCACAGGAGAAAGGGGGAAGGGGAGGAGAGATCCCACAGGAGGAAGGAGGAAGGGGACGAGACCCCACAGGAGGAAGGGGGAGTGGCCGAGAGACCCCACAGGCGGAAGGGGGTCGGGGAGGAGAGACCCCAC
Source organism: Hypanus sabinus (assembly GCF_030144855.1). Taxonomy (NCBI): domain Eukaryota; kingdom Metazoa; phylum Chordata; class Chondrichthyes; order Myliobatiformes; family Dasyatidae; genus Hypanus; species Hypanus sabinus. The sequence continues at coordinate 61,587 of NW_026779927.1, forward strand.
AGGAGGAAGGGGGACGGGGAGGAGAGACCCCAAAGGAGAAAGGGGGACGGGGAGGAGATACCCCAAAGGAGGAAGGGGGACGGGGCCGAGAGACCCCACAGGAGGAAGTGCGACGGGGAGGTGAGACCCCACAGGAGGAAGGGGGACAGGGAGGAGAGATCCCACAGGAGGAAGGGGGACGGGGAGGGGAGACCCCACAGGAGGAAGGGGGAGGGAGAGGAGATCCCACAGGAGGAAGGGGGACGGGGAGCTGAGATTCCACAGGAGGAAGGGGGACGGGGCCGAGAGACCCCACAGGAGGAAGGGGGATGGGTAGGAGAGACCCCACAGGAGGAAGGGGGATGGGGAGGAGAGATCCCACAGGAGGAAGGAGGAAGGGGACGAGATCCCACAGCAGGAAGGGGGAAGGGGCCGAGAGACCCCACAGGCGGAAGGGGGTCGGGGAGGAGAGACCCCACAGGAGGAAGGGGGACGGGGAGGGGAGATCCCACTGGAGGAAGGGGGACGGGCAGGAGATACCCCACAGGCGGAAGGGGGACGGGGAGGAGAGACCCCACAGGCTGAAGGGGAACGGGGACGAGATCCCACAGGCGGAAGGGGGACGGTGTGGAGAGAACCCACAGGAGGAAGGGGGACGGGGAGCAGAGATCCCATAGGAGGAAGGGGGACGGGAAGCAGAGATCCCACAGGAGGAAGGGGGACAGGGAGGAGAGATCCCACAGGGGGAAGGGGGACAGGGAGGGGAGATCCCACAGGGGGAAGGGGGACAGGGAGAGGAGATCCCACAGAGGGTAGGGGCACGGGGAGCCCACAGGGGGAAGGGGGACGTGGAGGAGAGAGCCCACAGGAGGAAGGGGGACAGGGAGGAGAGACCCGACAGGGGGAAGGGGGACGGGGAGGAGAGACCCCACAGGAGGAAGGGGGACGGGGCCGAGAGACCCCACAGGAGGAAGAGGGACGGGGAGGAGATATCCCACAGGAGGAAGGGGGACGGGGACGAGATCCCACAGGGGGAAGGGGGACGGGGAGGTGATATCCCACTGGAGGAAGGGGGAAGGGGACGAGATCCCACAGGAGGAAGGGGGAAGGGGCCGAGAGACCCCTCAGACGGAAGGGGGTCGGGGAGGAGAGACCCCACAGGAGGAATGGGGACGGGGCCGAGAGATCCCACAGGGGGAAGGGAGACGGGCAGGAGAGACCCCACAGGAGGAAGGGGGACGGGGAGGAGAGACCCCACAGGAGGAAGGGGGACGGGGAGGAGAGTCCCCACAGGCGGAAGGGGGACGGGGAGGAGAGACCCCACAGGAGGAAGGGGGACGGGCAGGAGAGACCCCACAGGAGGAAGGGGGACGGGGAGGAGAGACCCCACAGGAGGAAGGGAGACGGGCAGGAGAGACCCCACAGGAGGAAGGGGGACGGGGAGGAGAGTCCCCACAGGCGGAAGGGGGTCGGGGAGGAGAGACACCACAGGAGGAAGGGGGACG